>NW_014600187.1:0-486 GCF_000485595.1 Priapulus caudatus | reverse complement strand
TATCCCCACAGTAGCCAGGGCAGGATGGTGGATTTATCCTTGCAGCAGCATTCTTTATCCTTTTCTGTATCCTTACAGCAGCATACCTTATCCTTTCCTGTATCCTTGTAGCAGCATCCCCCATCATGTCCTGTATCCTTACAGCAGCATACCTTATCATGTCCTGTGTCCTTGCAGTAGCATACCTTATCCTTTCCTGTATCCTTGCAGCAGCATACCCCATCCTGTCCTGTATCCTTGCAGCAGCATACCCCATCCTGTCCTGTATCCTTGCAGCAGCAGCATGCATTATCCTGTCCTGTATCCTTGCAGCAGCATGCATTATCCTGTCCTGTATCCTTGCAGCAGCATCCACCATCATGTCCTGTATCCTTGCAGTAGCATGCCTTATCCTTTCCTGTATCCTTGCAGCAGCATCCACCATCCTGCCCTGTGTCCTTGCAGCAACATGCATTATCCTGTTCTGTATCCTTGCAGCAGCATGCA
>NW_014600186.1:0-486 GCF_000485595.1 Priapulus caudatus | reverse complement strand
TGCTGTGTGGCTCAGAAAGCTATCAGGGAAACCACCTCTAATCCATAAAGTATTGATAGCATCAGCAGGAACTTCCAATGCTGTCAATGGATTCATATCAATGTATGCTATACGTCCTGCTAGGCTTTCTCCTGAATGTTTTAGTAAATCGAGAGAGGCAGAACCAAGAATTAAAAACCGTCCTGTTTTCTTTCCTTTGCGTCGCCCTGTGTCTATTACTCCTCGCAGCGTCTGGAATAGTTTAGGCATGCGATGAATTTCATCAAGAATGATCAGACTGTCTTCATATTGCTCAAAGAAGAAAATAGGGTCTTTTAACTTCTCTCTGTCTACGTAGGATTCAAGATCAAGATAAAGGATTCTCTATCATCTGCAATATCAAGTGCAAGTGTTGTCTTACCTACCTGACGCGCTCCAATGATAGCAACAGCAGGTTGACGGTTTAATGCTTTCTCTATGCTTTTTCTTACTTTTCTACTAATCATC
>NW_014600185.1:0-486 GCF_000485595.1 Priapulus caudatus | reverse complement strand
GCCATCCATTCCCGGGTTAGAAAAATAAACCGTCTCGGCTGGCTCCATGGCGACAAACACCTGCACCAAGGCAAATAAACCCGTAAATACCCCTTCGGCGGAATATTTTTCTATTTGGTTATAGGCATGACTGACGGGTACGCCGCTGCGTTTAAGCTCTATGTGAATCACCGGCATGCCATTAATGAGCAGCATGAGATCGCCACGGCGGTCGTTGAGTAGGTGGGAGGTTTTGGCAAACCGTGGTTGTTGCACTATTTGGTAGCGGCTTTGCCCTGCGGCTATTTCTTGGCGGTCGTAAATTTTTAGGCTGATTTCTTTGCCCAGGTGCAATGGGTCGTCGGGGTTATCGCGGGTAATGGCTACGGTTTTGCCGTTAATAAAACCGTTGAGTTTCAGCGGTGTTTTTAACTCGCGAATTTGCTCCACAATTTGCTGCATTTCCGTGTCGCTTAGTGGCACACCGTTGAGGCGGTCAATACTCTG
>NW_014600184.1:0-486 GCF_000485595.1 Priapulus caudatus | reverse complement strand
GCCTTGGTCATTGTTTAGGTGTCTAAATTTTTCTGGCTCGTCGGTGTCAACGCCGGCCCACTTTCTCAAGTGGCCCAAGTGTAGAGTTGTGTCAGCAAAGCTATTGTTTGTCAAAACAGCACCCTGGAAGGTATTTGGTACCATGCGGATATCATCGGTATCAGCAAAAGGGGAGTCGAACTCAAAACGACCGCCGAGGATTGAAGTATCGCCGAGAGTTGCTTGTAGATAAGCTTCCCCAAGGATGGCGTAACCTTTGCCATCGGCACCGAAGAAGCTGG
Source organism: Priapulus caudatus (assembly GCF_000485595.1). Lineage (NCBI taxonomy): Eukaryota > Metazoa > Priapulida > Priapulimorpha > Priapulimorphida > Priapulidae > Priapulus > Priapulus caudatus. Next base: position 205 of record NW_014600184.1, on the reverse strand, counting down.
GCTCATCGTCTTCAGCCAGTTTTTCAGTGGCGTATGCCGTTGCAGCCAAGTTTAGACCGTTCCTACATCGCCATCCGGGCCAGTTTTGTTGGATGTATCGTCATCCTGATCAGCGTATTGTATGCCGAGTTCAAAATTGTCCGCGCTGTAAACAGCTTCCAGGTAGCTCAGTTGTGCAAAATTCTTGGCATCGTAGTGCCAGGCT
>NW_014600183.1:0-486 GCF_000485595.1 Priapulus caudatus | reverse complement strand
TGCCTCACTTGAGTTGCAAGTATATTTCGTAATTCGCTACGCCAAAGAACAGGTGCAACCCAAGTGTGCATCCATTATCAGAAGTTGTTCAACGCTGTCAGTAAATTTCGTAGGCAAAAATAAATACGCTATCGTATTGGTATCAACAACAATCATTTTCGGCCCATATTTTTTGCTAAATCAATATTTTCTTTCGTTAAAATGGGAGCTTTAACTTGTTTACGTAATGCCCTAGCGGCAGCAATATGTTCTAGTGGATTTGTTTTTTGCGGTAAAAGTACCTTTTCTAAGCACACAATGAGCTCGCTATTAATGCTTCTACGGTGTGTATGTGCAGCTACTTTAAGGTGTTCGTATAAACTATCTGGTATATTCTTTACTGTAATTGCTGTCATGTGTAGGTCCTTTATCCGTATGGTTTCATTATGGTTGCTAATTGGTTTTATGTAAAGCCCTAACAAAACGTTCAACCATCGTTACAGCCGC
>NW_014600182.1:0-486 GCF_000485595.1 Priapulus caudatus | reverse complement strand
GCGTGAGACATCTATCAATATCAATCAAGTCTATCTATCCATCCCCCCGTCTATCTATATCTATCCCCCCGTCTATCTATCTATCATCCCCGTCTATCTATCTATCCTCCCCGTCTATCGGGATAGATAGATAGACGGGGGGATAGATAGATAGACGGGGGATAGATAGATAGACGGGGTGATAGATAGATAGACGGGGGGATAGATAGATAGACGGGGGGATAGATAGATAGACGGGGGATAGAATCTATCCCCCGTCTATCTATCTATCCCCCGTCTATCTGAGATAGACGGGGGATAGATAGATAGACGGGGGGATAGATAGATAGACGGGGGATAGATAGATAGACGGGGGATAAATAGATAGACGTCCCCCCGTCTATCTATCTATCCCCCGTCTATCTATCTATCCCCATAGATAGATAGACGGGAGGATAGATAGATAGACGGGGGATAGATAGATAGACGGGGGATAGATAGATAGAC
>NW_014600181.1:0-486 GCF_000485595.1 Priapulus caudatus | reverse complement strand
CACGTGCGAGCAACTCGCGCGGATTGAAAGGTTTAGTCACATAGTCGTCTGCGCCGATTTCAAGACCAACAATTCGATCAATCTCGTCACTGCGCGCCGTTACCAGAATAATACCCACGTCGGTTTTTTCACTCAGCTCTCTGGCTAGTTGCAAACCGTCCTTTCCGGGCAAATTAATATCTAGCAACACCACATCAATGGTCGATTCTGCGATCAAACGGTGAATGCCCTGATCATCCTCCGACTGACTGACGCGATAGCCTTCCTTTTCAAAATAGGCAGCGATACGCGTGCGAGTAACCGCATCATCTTCAACTATTAAAACATGGTGGGCGTAATTAGTATCGGTCACAGTCTATAGTGGCTTTGCTTTTGTTTGATCGAGTGGTTCTATTATTTTTATCAGGAAGTAATGGCATTTCTCGGTTCGGATAGTATCAGATAGTTTCACAGAGCACTATTTTGCAAGTTATGTACAGAATATTA
>NW_014600180.1:0-486 GCF_000485595.1 Priapulus caudatus | reverse complement strand
CTCTCTCTCTCTCTCTCCTCTCTCTCTCTCTCTCTCTCTCTCTCTCTCTCTGTTCTCCCGCGCAGCAGCAGCAGTATACTACCGATGTATTGTAACAACAGCTTGTGTCTAGTGGCAGGTGGCTGCTGTCCCTCTACCTGTGACTTACCTGTGCTTGATTGCTCTACCTGTGACTTACCTGCTTGATTGCTCTACCTGTGACTTACCTGTGCTTGATTGCTCTACCTGTGACTTACCTGCTTGATTGCTCTACCTGTGACTTACCTGCTTGATTGCTCTACCTGTGACTTACCTCCCGCTCCCCCTCCCCTCCCCTCCCTTCCCCCACTGCACCCGCTCCCTTCTCCCTTTCCCTCTCCTCCCCCTTCCCCTTTCCCCTCCCCCTCCCATCCCCCTTCCCTCCCCTTCCCAACCCCTTCCCTCCCCTCCCCCTCCCCCTTCCCCATCCCCTCTCCTTTCCCCTCCCCTTTCCTTCCCTTCCCCTCC
>NW_014600179.1:0-486 GCF_000485595.1 Priapulus caudatus | reverse complement strand
GTGTGTGTGTGTGTGTGTGTGTGTGTGTGTGTGTGTGTGCGGGCGTGTGTGCGTGTGTTGCGTGCGTGCGTGCGTGCGTGCGTGCGTGCATGCATGCTATACACTGCTAGTAGAGATTGCAACTTTATAATCTAACACGGCGCAACCTTGCAACAATCCCCCTTCATTCAACCAACAGACAGTTTATCATGTGTTGACCTTATCCTGCAGCGGCGGCATATAGAAACATGAATAAAGAATAATGACATAATGACATAAACTCTACATTAATTCTATTCGCACTTTAATTAATTCGCCATTATGCCGTCGCAGTGTAACGCGCGTTGCCTCTTTTATCAACACGAGAAGACCGTGCAAAGACCGCCCATACTACCGCTAATAGCACTTTATAGCACTCCGTATGTGGCTTGTGCCCTGGGGAGAGAGGCGTGTGAGAGGAGGGTGTGTGTGGGAAGAGGGTGTGTGTGGGAGGAGGGTGTGTGTGGG
>NW_014600178.1:0-486 GCF_000485595.1 Priapulus caudatus | reverse complement strand
CTTCGTCGCTTCAAGTCGTCCGCAACTGCGGGCGTTAGCACAAAATAGGAGGGTTAAATTGAAATCATTTAAGTATGCATTTATATTATATATTTTGGCATTAAACTAATCGATGATGGCATAATCAAGATTACAGGGTAAGTAAAGTCATGGCAGATAATAATGTTCTAATCATCATGTCGGATGAACATACCCGCTCGGTGATGGGTGCCTATGGCAACTCGCAGGTTAAAACACCTAACCTGGATCGCCTGGCTAATAGTGGCATGCGATTCAACAATGCTTATACGCCCTCGCCAATCTGCATCCCCGCGCGTACCAGTTTTGCCACGGGTACGTCGGTGTTTGAGCACAGATGCTGGTCGTCCGCAGAGCCTTATTATGGGCAGCGAGAGAGTTGGATGCAGCGGATACGTGCGCAGGGTAGTGAAGTCGTTTCTATCGGTAAATTACATTATCGTTCTGCCCAGGATGATGTCGGGTTTA
>NW_014600177.1:0-486 GCF_000485595.1 Priapulus caudatus | reverse complement strand
AAAAGTACACCCCGACCGCGGTGGCTCCGACTATTTGGCCGCACAAATCAACAAAGCAAAAGACACACTTTTAAGCTAATTTAATCGCTACCGCCCCCTAGTAGTCTCAACCCGCCATATACCCGCAAACTTCTTAACGGTTTACTTGTCTCATTTACGGTAAAATAGCACCAGCTATTGATAATCCCTGGACCAGCACATTGCAATTTATACATCTCGCAAGCCTTAAAGACCTGCAAACTAGAAAGCTAATCTGTGTAAAAACAGATAGTTACAGAGTTCTTCTTGCGCTAGCAGAAAATAGAATCTATGCCGTTGATGATACCTGCACCCATGAAGACGCTTCATTAAGCAAAGGCTCACTACACGGCGACTGCGTAAAATGCCCGCTGCATGGCAGTCGTTTTCGACTTGCCTCAGGTGAAGCCCTTGATGACCCAGCCGAAGAAGCACTGAGCACCTATCAAGTAAAAGTTGAAGGTGATG
>NW_014600176.1:0-486 GCF_000485595.1 Priapulus caudatus | reverse complement strand
GAGAGAGAGAGAGAGAGTTAGAGCGCAAGAGCGAGAGGGATGGGCGGTATTTTATCATCGGAAGAATGCCAAAGTGTAAACACATATTATTAAGAGGGGTAATAAATTCTGCTGTTATATTGGCCGACCAACGTACCGTAGCTAGTAAGCTGCTGTAGTAGTATAATCATCCACCTGTAATTTATAACCCTGCAATGTGTTTCAGCTACTATACACATCCCAACTGGGTATAAATTCGATGATTTATCGGGCGACAAAACGTTTCTAGGTTAGTGCTCAAGCCTTGGCGATAATCATGCTTATCAATGTGATAGCATCTGGGACAGGAAGTGCATGCTGGAAGTGTAAGGAGGTGTGTTGGGTGTTGCAATAAGTCTGTGTTGTCCACAGGTCTGTGTAGAACCAAGGTGACCTTTGTAATGTCGCCGTGGTGATTTCTATTCGCAGCCGCATGCGACCGGTCACCTTCGTTATGTTGTGATTTCT
>NW_014600175.1:0-486 GCF_000485595.1 Priapulus caudatus | reverse complement strand
CGCACGCACGCACGCACGCACGCACGCACGCACGCACGCGCACGCACGCACGCACGCACGCACGCACGCACGCATGTATGTACGTCACACGCGCGCGCACCCGCTCAAGCACACACACGCACGCAACAGACAGTCAGGTGGTGGGGGCGTGTACTGACACAGGGAGCTAGGTATGGAGGTTGTATCGTAACAGAGAGTCAGGTGGTGGGGGCGTGTACTGACACAGGGAGCTAGGTATGGAGGTTGTATCGTAACAGACAGTCAGGTGGTGGGGGGGGGTGCATGTACTAACACAGGGAGCTAGGTATGGAGGTTGTATCGTAACAGACAGTCAGGTGGTGGGTGCATGTACTAACACAGGGAGCTAGGTATGGAGGTTGTATCGTAACAGACAGTCAGGTGGTGGGGGCGTGTACTGACACAGGGAGCTACGCTAGATACAATAATGTAACCCAACAAGAGTAGGGGTAGTAATGTAACCCAACC
>NW_014600174.1:0-486 GCF_000485595.1 Priapulus caudatus | reverse complement strand
CCTGCCTGCCTGTCTGCCTGCCTACCTGACTGCCTACCTGACTGCCTGCCTGCCTGCCTGCCTGCTTGCCTGCCTGCTTGCCTGCCTGCTGCCTGCCTGCCTGCCTGCCTGCCTGCCTGCCTGCCTGCCTGACTGACTGCATGCTAGGCCTGCCTGCATGCCTGCCTGCTTGCATGCCTGCATGCCTGCCTGCATGCCTGCCTGCGTGTCAGCCTGCCTGCCTGCATGCCTGCATGCCTGCCTGTCTGCCGGCCTGCGTGTGCCTACAGTGGCCTGTGAGCTATTGCAATCACGTATAATAATCATTCACGCGGACACGGTTAGTCGGATAGATGGTTAGTACAGGCTATGTCAGCTAGCGACAGGAAAGCCTGCCTGTGCGCGCCTACATGCATTACCAGCGCACCATTGCCTGCCGTCTAACCAGGCGTGCCGATACTGGATATATAGGTCGTTACTAAGAGGGATACATGAGCTGGATAACCC
>NW_014600173.1:0-486 GCF_000485595.1 Priapulus caudatus | reverse complement strand
ACACACACACACACACACACACACGACACACGCACACACACACACACACACACACACACACACACACACACACACACACACGTGTTATGCATGTACCTGTGGCGTGGGTGAGCAGCTGCGTGGATTGAGCGCTACCAGCTTGTCTATGATACGGCTCACGCGACTCGAGTAAAGCTGGTCACCGAGTACAGGTGCCAGCCTGTGTGCCAAATACACACGCAGCATGTGTCTTTTCTCTGTCAGAGAGATCAACAAGCAAGAATTACCACATGAATATAGCTATATATCGTATTATTATTTATAACTACAATTATTGTATGATTTATATAACTACAACTATTGTATGATGTATGTAAATATAAATATTGTATTATGTATGTAACTAAAACTATTGTAATATGTAATGTATTATACGTACTGTATTATTTACTGTATGATGTATATAGGGGCCTAACAACAACAAATGTATGATGTATATAATTACAA
>NW_014600172.1:0-486 GCF_000485595.1 Priapulus caudatus | reverse complement strand
CTGGATGGATGGATGGATGAGTGATGAATGGATGGATGGATAGATTGTTCGGTATACGGTTGACTGTATGGATAGATAAATTCAATGCATCGATATGAACACGTTATCCTTTCGCTCACCGATAACATCATTGTCTTTCTTGCCAAATGACATAAAACAAACATGCGTATACAAACAGCGACTGGAACATGACTGAAGTCGGCAACATGGCGGTTGATACTAATATTGCATGCGTACAAACGAATTCGCTATCACGGTTGTTCACTGCCCTGGTTGCTACGGAATTTAATTATCTGTTTAATTGTGTTACTCCAGGAATTCATACTCACACATGTTCGTTGTTTAAGTATTGCGCTTTTCTTTTGTGAAATATTATCGACGGATAATAAATCAATAACACACACACACACACACACACACACACACACACACACACACACACACACACACACACACACACACACACACACACACACACACACAACA
>NW_014600171.1:0-486 GCF_000485595.1 Priapulus caudatus | reverse complement strand
CAGACAGACAGAGAGCGCGAAAGCGAACGAAGGGACACGGTGAGAATTGCTGCAGTTCATTCGTTCCAAGCTTAACGAAATCCGCGCTTGATATCTACGCAGACGTGATTATACTCCCCTCCCCCTCCCCTTTCCCTCCCCCTCCCCCGCCGCGACCTTGCCGCTACGGCTTTGCCAAACAGCTGTCTAGCTGCCGGGGACAGACAGGGGAGGGGGGGGGGGCTACGACACAGCTTATAGACGCGAGAGCTCAGACGCTGACAAATATTTTAATTAAACTAGCTATCAGGGTGCGATGTTATTCCGTAATGAGTCCTCGTAGTCGTGTTATTTATTATAGTCTTCTTCTGTGACAGCTTCGTGTAGTTGATGCTGCTGCTGCTGCTGCTGCTGCTATCCGTGGCAACGCGTATGATGTCATACATTTTGGCGGGCGTCGGGCAGGAAGATTGATGACGGTATGTGTGTGTGTGTGTGTGTGTGTGT
>NW_014600170.1:0-486 GCF_000485595.1 Priapulus caudatus | reverse complement strand
GGTTAATAAAATATTGGCCCATGCTCAGCAAAATCCCGAAATCGAAGTGTGTGGCCTTATTGGCAATGATGGCGCAAACAGCAAAGATTATTACTCCATCGACAATATTTCAAAGAGCCCAAGCTGCCGTTTTTTAATGGATGCACCGCAACAGATTAAAGCGATGAAAAACATGCGTGATAAGCAGCAAGAGTTATTTGCTATTGTGCATTCTCATCCAAATGCAAACGCCATTCCGTCACAACTTGATATCCAAGAGAATGCTTACAAGGACGTTTATTACATAATTGTTTCGCTTAATACTAAAGGCGTGTTGGAAATGCGAGCTTGGACTCTTTGAAATATTGTCGATGGAGTAATAATCTTTGCTGTTTGCGCCATCATTGCCAATAAGTCCACATACTTCGATTTCGGGATTTTGCTGAGCATGGGCCAATATTCTATTAACCATAGGGCGTGGTAAAAAAAGTGTTTGTTTGATTATTG
>NW_014600169.1:0-486 GCF_000485595.1 Priapulus caudatus | reverse complement strand
CCTCCTTCCGCGACCAGATGGTGGCCGATAGTAACCCATGATTTTTCCAAAATGTGGCCGATAGTAACCCTGAAGTGGCCGATAGTAACCTGATGGTGGCCGATAGTAACCTCAGCAATTTTAACCCGTGGCCGATAGTAACCTCAGCAATTTTAACCCGTGGCCGATAGTAACCTCAGCAATTTTAACCCGTGGCCGATAGTAACCTCGCGGTGGCCGATAGTAACCCTGTGGCGGCCGATAGTAACCCATGATTTTTCCAAAATGTGGCCGATAGTAACCCTGAAGTGGCCGATAGTAACCTGATGGTGGCCGATAGTAACCTCAGCAATTTTAACCCGTGGCCGATAGTAACCTCGCCGTGGCCGATAGTAACCCTGTGGCGGCCGATAGTAACCCTGTGGCGGCCGATAGTAACCCAAACGGCCGATAGTAACCCTGTGGCGGCCGATAGTAACCCAAACGGCCGATAGTAACCCTGTGGCG
>NW_014600168.1:0-486 GCF_000485595.1 Priapulus caudatus | reverse complement strand
CTGAAGGGCTCGCAGGTAGCCCAGCAGCTCGCTGATCTCCGACGAGCTGTTCTCATCGGCCCGGTGCAACCGAACCAGCGGATCCAACACCAACAGCCGGGGCTTCAGCTTCTCGACGGTCGTCGAGAGCCGCAGCCGATGCCCAGGAACGTCCAGCCGCAAGGCTGGCTCGGTGATCAACCCCACGGGCAGGGCATCGAGGTCGAGGCGTCGAGCCTTGGCCAGCTCGGTGGCCCGGTCCTTCATGGCGACCGCTGGGTCCTCGGCGGCGTACATCAACACCGTGCCACGCTTCGGCACCGGGAACTTCCCCAGGCACGGGGTCCCGCTGGCGACCGCCAGCGCCATCTCCAGGGCCAGCCAGGTCTTGCCTGACTTCGGGGTCCCGCCGATGCAGCCCACGGCCGCCTCCGCCCACAAGCCTTGGATCAACCAGCGCTGCCGGTCCGGTTCGGACGTCACGCGTCCAAGCCGGACGACCGGGAG
>NW_014600167.1:0-486 GCF_000485595.1 Priapulus caudatus | reverse complement strand
GATGCCTTGGCTATTAAAGTCTAAATCCGTTAAGTCATCAGAGAAATCTGTGAAGTTATAACCCACGCCAACTTTTATGTTGTCACCAATGTGTCGATAAATACCTAATAGTGAACCTGAGCGACTATCTTGCGCATCAGGTAAGTCTAATAAGCGCCCTTCGATTATCGCATCCCAGCGATGGGTGAAATGCCAGTCGGCACGCAAGACATATAAACTCGCTCTACTATCGAAAAACTCTGGATTAAGACGATCTTGCGCTACTTGCCCTAAACGATATGCGTACTTACCACCGAGACTCCAACGTTGCGTCAAATCATAAATAGTATCGAATGAAAGAATGTGACTCTTTTGTATAAAGTCGATTGGGCTACTTGCGCCAACCACTTGTCCTGTTAACGGATCCGTCGAACTTAAATCACCAAACGGTACGTTATAGAAATAAGTGTACTTAAACAAAGTGTTCCAACGATCATTATCTATTGG
>NW_014600166.1:0-486 GCF_000485595.1 Priapulus caudatus | reverse complement strand
TTCCTATCCCTGCACATACTGTATATGTATCTATATATATCTTTTTATATGTATATATCCATATATACATATATATATCTATATATACACACATATATATATATTTATTTATAGATATATCTATAGGCCTGATATATAGCTCAGTCGCTATATAAGCACATAGTGTATATGTATCTCTCTCTATATATGTCCTTTTTATATGTATATATACATATATATATATATATATCTATATATATAGCTCAGTCGTTATATAACCACATAGTGTATATAGCGTAGTGGCGCCATCTATCAGAGGAAAATTTACTTTTTTTACTACTGGACATCATCTCTATCCTTGAGCACGGTTAACTGTACGGTTATAGTTTTATTGTTTCTTACTATCTTACAAATAATTTCCCTGCATATAGACCCCTCCGTATGATCCAAGATGGCTGTGCCCAGGTGTTGATCGTTTTATTTACGCACAGGCCCCAGGGTTCGAAA
>NW_014600164.1:0-486 GCF_000485595.1 Priapulus caudatus | reverse complement strand
AGAGAGAGAGAGAGAGAGAGAGAGATAGAGAGAGAGCAAGAGAGATTACCGCGCGCGCAGTTGCTAGACAGAGAATGGGCAATCGTGACGAGCATACATTGTAATTAAACTAGAGTTTGATTCAACCGTATTATTACCATTTTACATTACCATAGCTGTATCAGTTTCATGCAGACGAGGAGAGAGGTGTGGAGGCGTGATGGGGAAGAGAGGTGGATAGGGGAGCGAAAAGAGAGAGAAATGAAAGTGTGTGTGTGTGCGCGCACGTGCGTGCGTGTGTGCGCGTGCGTGTGTGCGCGTACGTGCGTGCGTGCGTGTGCGTGCGCGTGCGTATGTAACTGTGCGAGGGCAGAAGAGAAAGAACGAAAAGGAGATTGAAAGTGAGTATATATACGAGCTAGCGAGCGAGAGGAAGGCGAGAGAGAGAAGATGGAGAGAGAGAGAGAGAGAGAGAGAGAGAGAGAGAGAGAGAGAGAGGAGGAGGAG
>NW_014600163.1:0-486 GCF_000485595.1 Priapulus caudatus | reverse complement strand
CGAGCGCGATCTATCTCACACAGCAGAGCCGCGGCTAAATTTAAAGCTGGACTGCTCTCATCAGTAACTCACTCGGGCAGTGCTCGGTAAAATTACGCGAGTGCTGACAAACCCTTCGTTCGTCCACATGGGTGTCAGTATCACGACCCCAGCAGCCTGCGCCGTCACCCTAACCCTGCAACCCTATAACACCTAGTGCCCTTACTCATTAATCATGCCCCAATCACCTTGACCCGAACTCGCTGGTCCTAGCATCTTGACGTCAGAGCCCTGTTCCTAGCATCCTATCTGGTCTCATCATCCTTCCAACACCCTTACACAATCACCTGCCCCCATGACCATGACCCCACACCCACGACTTCAGCAGCCAGACACCATGACCCTGAACCACACCCCGAGCATCCCAGAACACCATAACTGATCACCCCAGTACACCATGACTGAACACCCCAGTACACCATGACTGAGCACCCCCCCACCCACCCA
>NW_014600162.1:0-486 GCF_000485595.1 Priapulus caudatus | reverse complement strand
AGTTGGAATTCATGCCTCTAAATAACGGCTCGTCATACAGCAACTGCGTGGTCCATTCGATGGTATGAATCTTGGCAATTTGAGCAGAAACCACGTGACGCGCAGCCTGATATATTGCCTCATCAGAGACATCTTTGTAGGCAATCCTCTGCTTGGGCTGTGCAGGATTACGTAAACCGGAATCTTCATCGGGTTGCGCCTGCTGAAGCTCACGAAAATGCTCAACAAAATAATTATGCTCACGCACAAACAGGTTGTGATAGAAGCTCATCCCGATACTCCAGTTACCGGGAAATGCAGCCGCTTCCTGCGCCAGCCACTGTGGTTGAATTGAACAGTCAGGATCGCTGGCCACATCACAATTTTCAAAAACCGGTAGGTAGCCATCAGGCTGAGACAATTTAGCTTTGTCACTAGGATCACGAATCACACGCGCTACAGAAGTTTCATCGTAGCCATAGATTTGTGAAGTATCCCACCAGGCCG
>NW_014600161.1:0-486 GCF_000485595.1 Priapulus caudatus | reverse complement strand
TCTTCCACCCTATCCCCCTGTCTCTCTCGCTGTGTCTGTCTCTGTCCCTGTCGCTGTGTCTCTCGCTCTTTATTTCTTTCTTCTCTCTCTCTCACGCTTTCTCTCTCTTTCTTTCTTTCTCTCTTTCTCTCACGCTCTCTCTCTCTTTCTTTCTTTCTCTCTCTCTCTTACCACCCACCCACCATTCACCCCACCCACCACTCAGCGACCCCCACCCACTACTCACTCCCACCACCCACCACCTACCCCAAGCCCCAACCACCCACCACTCACCCCACCCACCACTCAGCGACCCCCACCCACCTCTCCCCCCCCCACCACCACTCACCACACCCTCTCACGCTCGAGTGCCTGCGTCGGCATCTTTGATGTGCTTTTTAATATTCCATATTAATCAATCTCACCTCATGGCTGCTGGGGATGCGTGACTGAGTAGTAGCAGCAGTATCAGTAGCAGCAGAAGTAGCCGCAGTAGCAGTAGTAGCA
>NW_014600160.1:0-486 GCF_000485595.1 Priapulus caudatus | reverse complement strand
CTCTCTCTCTCTCTCTCTCTCTCTCTCGCTCTCTCTCACTCTATCTCTCTGCCGTTCTCTCTCTCTCTCTCTCTCTCTATCTATCTATTTCTGTGTGTCTCTCTCTCAGCCCCTCTCTCTTTCTCTGCCTCTCTCTCGGTCTCGTTCTCTCTCTCTCTCTCTCTCTCGCTCTCGCTCTTTCTTCATCTCTACTTCCACCTTTCTCTCTCTCTCTCGCTCTCGCTTCATCTCTACTTCCACCTTTCTCTCTCTCTCTCGCTCTCGCTCTCGCTCTCTCTTCATCTCTACTTCCACCTTTCTCTCTATCTATTTTTCTCGCTCGCCAAGCAGCTGCTAGAATCGTAGCTGTTATTGTGCATGGTTAAGCGAACATTCTCTAAGGAAAGCTACTGCCAACAACCATTAGTGTCCCTGCTGACACTAATTATATACATATATATATATATATGTATATATATATATGTATATATATATATATTATGTATG
>NW_014600159.1:0-486 GCF_000485595.1 Priapulus caudatus | reverse complement strand
GATCTTCTGCATTTTGGATTTCAACGAACCGAACAATGATTTCAGTCCGAAAGATAATTAGGGAATAGTTATACTGTCCCCAAAGTTCTAAAAAGGGTAGCGTCTCCTTTTATTCTCCTTCAATGAATGTACAGTTGATGAGCCTTGATAATTACTTGGTGATTGCCAATAGCCTGTTTTTCATTGTAGATTGGGAAGTGTGAGAGGATTAATCCTTCCTATACTGAGGCTTTGCAAAAATGGATAACATTCAACGCCCAATGGATATTCATAAGGGCTATCACGCATGTACCTACGATGAAGCAGAACCCTTTGCTTCATTTATGAAAATGGCTACAATTCATCGTAGGCCTATTGATAATCATTAATAAAACTGAGATCACTCCTATGAAAAAATAGTTCAAATAATTATCGTTGCCGTACTTTCATTTATTACTGTTGTGCAAGCTGCGGACTTACCACTTTCCGATTCTCCGAAAGGGGCTA
>NW_014600157.1:0-486 GCF_000485595.1 Priapulus caudatus | reverse complement strand
CATTCGGCTTCAACTTCCAAATATCACGATTGTAATCTTGCATGGTTCTATCAGTGGAGAAGAAACCACTACACGCGGTATTCATAATACTCATACGCCCCCATTTTTCTTGATCTTGCCACGTCGCAGAAACGGCTTTTTGCGTATCGATATAACTACGAAAATCCGCAAATGTCATCCACGGGTCATTGGGGTCATACAAGCCCTGAATAATCGCATCAAAAATACCCGGCTCGCAGCTGTTAAAGTGCCCAGATTGCAATAAGCTCATCACCGCCTTAAGGTCAGCATCATTTTCGACAATCTGAGCGGGTGAATAATGGCCTTTCATCGCTTCAACTTCGCGCGCTTTTAGGCCAAATAAGAAGAAGTTTTCCTCGCCGACTTCTTGCAAAATCTTCAATGTTCGCACCATCATAAGTGCCAATGGTGAGCGCGCCATTCATCATGAATTTCATGTTCCCCGTACCCGAAGCTTCCTTACCT
>NW_014600156.1:0-486 GCF_000485595.1 Priapulus caudatus | reverse complement strand
TATATATATATATATATATATATATATATATATCACGCCGTATTATATATATATATATATATCACCCACTGATCTCTACTATACTATACGTTAGTATAGTAGAGATCAGTGATATCACCCCGTCTTGCACTGACATATACGGTCGCTTGGATACGAAAACGTTAACCCGATTGGAAACCGCTATAGTGCAAAACTAATACTAATGGCAAGCTGAAACTACTATAGTGCACGCTTAATTCTGATGGGAGGGAGAGCAGCAAGCCGTGGCGGCTAGCTTCAAACCGTAGATCTCTGAACCCGCAAGAGCATGAAATCCATCCCACCTCCATCCAGTCGCAACACAGTTTGATGTGCGGCAGCGATAGGGATTTTTTTTACTGCGCGAGCGTGGCCGTGAACCTAGAGGGATGCTGGCACACAGTTCTAATCTAATTACGATTTGGCTTACTCTCTCGCTTTTTGTCTCTCTCTCTCTCTCTCTCTCTC
>NW_014600155.1:0-486 GCF_000485595.1 Priapulus caudatus | reverse complement strand
TATATATATATATATATATATATGTACATACCATATTCTATACCATAAACCGCGAGTGTGCGCCGTTAGTGTAACGCAATTAGCCTTATAATACAGATCGAGAGAGCGCAGAAGAGAGCGAGTGCTGCAACTCTGGCTGCCTTCTGGCAGACTCAGCCGCTACCCGCTGGCGTCTGATTCTCTTCCTGCCGCGCGCGGGGAATATACTATATGCTACCCGTCCCTTCTTGATTCACTTACGTTAGTCAGTAGACAGAAGAACACACGCAAAAAAACACCACCTCGTGCACAACAGGCAGGCGGCGGCGGCGGAGGCTCAGACAGGTAGATCGATATGTGGCCGCATCAGCTAATACTACGGCGGTGAAAACTCAAGGTTGCGCTGGCATCTTGGCGCGAAGAAAGGAAATCGCGGCGTGCGGCGGCGTTGTTGTTTTTGTTGTTGTTGCTGTTGTTGTTGTTGTTGTTGGTGGTGGTGGTGGTGGT
>NW_014600154.1:0-486 GCF_000485595.1 Priapulus caudatus | reverse complement strand
CACACACACACACACACACACACACTACACACACACACACACACACACACACACACACACACACACACACACACCACACACACACACACACACACACACACACACACTGTCTCTCTCTTGCTCTCTCTCTCTCACACACTCGCTCTCTCTTTATATCACCCTCTTGCCCACGCTGTGCTGTTCTCTCCGTCTCTCTCTCTCTCCTCTCTCTCTCCCTTCCGCTTGCCTCAATCCCCCTTCTTCATCCCCCACTCTCTCTCTCCCTCCCTTCTTCATCCCATCACTCTCTCTCTCCCTCCCTTCTTCATCCCCCCACTCTCTCTCCCTCCCTTCTTCATCCCCCCACTCTCTGAATTACATAATTACACGGCCAGGTCGTTCCCCTCATCTTCCTCTCACCCCTTTTCTCCTTCACATCATTTTCTTCCTTTCCCCAATCCTCCTATTCCTCCTCTTCTTTCTTCTCCTCCTCATTCTCCTTCTCCC
>NW_014600153.1:0-486 GCF_000485595.1 Priapulus caudatus | reverse complement strand
TGTGCGTGTGCGTGTGCGTGCGCGTGTGCGCGTGTGTGTGTGTATATATATATATACATTTACGTATGTGTATATTTATATGTATGTATGTAGTGTACGCCATATATATGTGAGAGGCACCCATTTTGGTTACAAACGCAAATCTGTCATTAATCACCAACATTATAATTATAATATATATATAATATATATACATATTCTCAGGCACCGCCCTCCCCACCAGACACACAGGCATAGCACGACATCCCATTGTTTAAATGGTCTGGGGAGCACCTGTTCGTCTGCTGCCTGCCCCGTGTCGCACAGTATAGAAGACCCTCGTGGTCCTATAATATACCGCTCTCAGATATATATAGGTACAGGCATGAGAATGTAGTAAGCTCGAAGTGTTGTGTATGTAGGGTGAGATACTGTCATAGAGCACGAGGGAGACACCGATATAACGCATGAGGGAGACACCGATATAAAGCATGAGGGAGACACCAA
>NW_014600152.1:0-486 GCF_000485595.1 Priapulus caudatus | reverse complement strand
GCCAGCGAGGCGATGCCATTTTTTCGCGCGCAATCCACCAACGCAGTATGAGCGATGGCTTGCCCCAGTGGCGCAAAACCACCATCGCCATCGACACGGATAACCCCAGGTGCCAACTGTTCAAGCCTGGGTCTGGCCTTGCCATTGGCACGACCCGACTTCACCCCATTGCAATACCAGGGCAGTCGAAACAGCCCATGTGACTGGCATATATCGCCTTCGGCCTGAATCATTCGATCAGCGGCAGCTTTGGCATTTTCATCATCACAACCGTTAGCGAGCAAACATATCACTGCCAGTTGGTGTGCTTCTTCAAGCGTTAAATGTACGTTGGTCACTTATATTTGCTCCTGGTTGTTCAACCACTGGATAAGTCGCGGTAAGCGCAACTGATCCTTATTCGTTAGGGGATGCCCTGGGTAAAAGCGTTTCATTTGTTTTTATCTGGCCATTGCCACGAAGGTCGGTCCAGCATTCCCTGTCCCA
>NW_014600151.1:0-486 GCF_000485595.1 Priapulus caudatus | reverse complement strand
CTTCGGCAAAGGTCGTATAAAGCCTATCCATTTCCAAAATCGCGATATGGATGGGAGGCACTAGCGACATTAATCGTGGCTCGCTCGGAGTCGGCCAGAGGATTAGGCTACCCGTTTCTGCGATGCCACCTAAGGTCGAGGTAAAACCCGCATCTGTTGCGTAGAAAAGTTCTTTCTTCCATGCTTCAATATCACGCTCGTAGAGGCGCAACTCTGGAAATGAATCATTGCTTTCTGCTTGTTGTTTTAAGCCCTCCGCCCATTGTGTATCAGGCGCATAGAGCATATTGGTAATACCTTTCTCTGCGCAAATTTTTTCCAAAACAGGCATCCATTGTTTATTTTCGCAACGATGAATTTCTGCGCGAACGGCAGTCATACGTTCGATAAAGCGGCGGACACGCTCTTCCACATCCCAATCCTGCACTGCAATATGCGAGCGATCTAAAGCATCTGTTGGCGCAGTGTGCGCGTGACGTAAACGTG
>NW_014600149.1:0-486 GCF_000485595.1 Priapulus caudatus | reverse complement strand
CTCCCACTCTCCCTCTCTCCCTCTCCCTCTCCCTCTCCTCTCCTCTCTCCTCCTCTCTCCCCAGTCTCTTACCAGGTTAGGCATGAGTGGCAGCATGATGTTGGCTGTGGCTGTATTGCTGGAGAATTCCGTCAGTGCTGCTACAATAGTGCAGAGCACGAGCAGGAACACTCCAGGTGGCAGGCTGTTCAGACTAGCTAGCTGGGTGCTCACCCACTCCGCCAGGCCTGACTCCTGCAAACAGCACAGATAGAGACACACACGGTCATGGATGTGTACACAGATACACGCATGCACGCACGCACTGCAGATACACGCACACACACGCATGCACTGCAGATACGAGCACACACACGCATGCACGCACGCAGATACACGCATACACACACGCACGCACTGCAGATACACGCACACACACGCACACACGCACGCACGCACGCACGCACGCACGCACGCATGTAGATATTCTTTCTCTCTCTCTCTCTC
>NW_014600148.1:0-486 GCF_000485595.1 Priapulus caudatus | reverse complement strand
CGTGACGTTGCCCACCCGACTTGATTTGGCCGTTGGAAGTGATCGCCCTGGGCAGCCGGCGGAAACGTTCCAGATCGGCACAACAGATGTAATCGAAGCGCTGCCGTAATTGTGCCTCCAGCCAGGCGTAGCAGTCAGTCTCGGGCTTGATGCGGATCTTCGTGACCAGCGAATCGACATCCGGGGTCTCATCCGATAAACGGCTAGCGGCATCACGCAGACGAAAATAGACCAGCCGCCCGCGCAAATGGGTTTGATCGACATACTGACTGACCTGCGCATAGTGCTCTTCAGGCACCAGCAGACTGAGACCAAAGTTGTGTAACAAACGCTCAATGGCGCCCTCCCATGCGCTCGCGCCCTCAGCAACCTGCAATAGCTCACCGACAAAGGGGAGTTGGGTCTCAGCGATGCCAAGACTTTGCGCCATAGCCTGACGTAGCTCCAGATTTTTACGCGGAATATTACTTTTGCGCCCCCGCAATG
>NW_014600147.1:0-486 GCF_000485595.1 Priapulus caudatus | reverse complement strand
CTCTCTCTCTCTCTCTCTCTCTCTCTCTCTCTCTCTCTCTCTCTCTCTCTCTCTCACTCCCCCCCTCTCTCTCATGGTCATCAAGCAGGGACGAAGAATAGGCATCAGTGTGCGTTCACGTGTGTAGGGAGGGGTGTGAGGGGGAAGCGTGGGTGGGAGAGGGGTGTGTGTCGATTAGCTCACCTAAACGTGCCTTTCTTACGTAGATGTGAGAACATCTCTCCTCCATTCACGAATTCCAGCACCATGTACAAGTTGGAATTATCCTACAGCGAGAGCGAAGAAATTAGTGACAGCAGAACGGAAAGAGAAGTTACTATAGACTATGACGCTGATCACTGTGCACGCGAGATCGGACACAAGTAAGCCGTACAGAGCAACAGAGCAATCTGGGGAAACCTAATGCACGTTCTCTCTCTCTTTCTCTCTCCGTGTGTGTGTGTGTGTGTGTGTGTGTGTGTGTGTGTGTGCGTGCGTGCGTGCGTG
>NW_014600146.1:0-486 GCF_000485595.1 Priapulus caudatus | reverse complement strand
GAAATCAACTTTATACGATTTATATTCGCTCCATAAACCTTGCCAGGCTAGCAAACGCAATAAATCTTTCTTTAGAATCACCGGTGTAACTGGGTACAGGCTTCCACCTTTTTCATGATAGACCACGTAAGCTTTACGATATGAAATTAGAGCATCATCTAGCTCACCTAAACTTTCGTAAATAATGCCTTCAAGGTAGCGTAGAAAGGCATCTTCTTTTGGCTCATCACCCCATTCCATCATCTTGACATTAGCCTGTAGCATTTCTACACGCGCACTATCAGGTTGACCTAGCTGGATATAATTCATCGCCATATAAGCGTGCATTAATAGCTGCTCATAACTATCACCCTCATAACCGCGCAAGGTATCATTGATAGTCACTGAAGCAAGGTTCTCTATGATACTCACACCATATAGCGCTTCAATTTTTTGCTTAGCTACTTCAAGAATCCGGTTACTACCAGCAAAGTCGTTATTCATTCG
>NW_014600145.1:0-486 GCF_000485595.1 Priapulus caudatus | reverse complement strand
CTCTGTCCATTACTGTCTTTGTTCTGTCCACTACTGCCCTGTTGTGTCCACTACTGCCCTGTTCTGTCCACTACTGTCTTGCTCTGTCCATTACTGTCTTTGTTCTGCCCACTTCTGTCTTGCTCTGTGCACTACTGTCTTGCTCTGCCCACTACTGCCCTGTTCTGTCCACTTCTGTCTTGCTCTGTGCACTACTGTCTTGCTCTGCCCACTACTGTCTTTGCTCTGTCCACTACTGTCTTTGCTCTGTCCACTACTGTCCTGTTCTGTCCACTTCTGTCTTGCTCTGTGCACTACTGTCTTGCTCTGTCCACTACTGTCTTTGCTCTGTCCACTACTGTCTTTGCTCTGTCCACTACTGTCTTGCTCTGTCAACTTCTGTCTTGTTCTGTCCACTTCTGTCTTGCTCTGCCCACTACTGTCTTGTTCTGTCCATTACTGTCTTGCTCTGTCCACTACTGTCTTGCTCTGTCCACTACTGTCTTT
>NW_014600144.1:0-486 GCF_000485595.1 Priapulus caudatus | reverse complement strand
CTTTGTGAAAATTAACAACTATTACAATGGCGACGTCTCTGGAAGAACATTTGCTTTATGGGGCCTTGCATTTAAACCGGGCACTGATGACATGCGTGAAGCACCATCACTGCAAATTATTAACGATTTAGTTAATGCAGGTGCAAAAATACAAGCCTATGACCCAGTTGCAAAAGAGACAGCCACGCTTGATATCCCAGATGAGTGGTTAGCTGATGGTCGTGTGCAAATCCTTGATGATCAATATCATGCATTAGAGTCAGCCGACGCTCTTATTTTAGCGACTGAATGGAAACAGTTTAGAAATCCTGACTTCAATTACATTAAAGAAAAATTATCTGAATCAATAATTTTCGATGGCCGCAATCAATACGATCCAGAGTTAATGACTGACTTCGGCTTCACTTACTTAGGCATTGGCCGCAGTAACATCGAATAACGAACACTTACAAAAATACTTATGAGCAAAAAACGAATATTAATAAC
>NW_014600143.1:0-486 GCF_000485595.1 Priapulus caudatus | reverse complement strand
CGCCGAAAGCGGCACGGCGTAGGAGATAATGATGAATAAAATAATCCGTTATTTGTTGATACTGGCGCTACCGGTGGTTTTAGCCGGTTGTGAAAATGACCAGCATACGCTACGAATAGGCTCGAAAAATTTCGCCGAAAATATGATTCTCGCTGAGATGATGGCCCAGCTCGCCAAAAACGAGGGCATTGCTGTTGAGCGTAATATTCCCTTCGGTAATACTCAGGAAATAATGCAGGCGACCAAGCAAGGAGTGCTCGATTTATACCCTGAGTACAATGGTACCGGGTTGATATTTCTCGGTCAGGCGGCGATTAGCAATGGTGATGAATCGACCGCCAAGGTTCAATCGTTGTTCAAACCACTCGGCCTGGAATGGAAAGGGCGATTCGGCTTCTCAAACGATTATGCCATTGTTATGACACCGGAGCGCGCGCAGGAGTTAGGTGTAAGTTCAATCAGTGATCTGGTGACAACCGGCTCGCC
>NW_014600142.1:0-486 GCF_000485595.1 Priapulus caudatus | reverse complement strand
GTGTGTGTGCGCGCGCGCGCGCTTTAAGTTAAGATATGTTCCATATATAATAAATATAATATAACTATAATAAATAATAAATAAATAAATAAATAATAATAATAATAAATAAATTATAATAAAGCCAATAATAATGACAATACTTACGCGTCTCTCTGCGTCTCTCTACATGCAGGGCATCGTGTTATACGTATGTGAGGTTGTATACGTCGCCACGATGCTGCTCAGCATCTACTGGGAGTCGAAGCGCATCATGTACGACGGCCGCAGCTACTTCACGTCGTTCTGGAACGTCGTCGACTTCGCGACGACCTTCTGCTACTTCACCGTCTTCAGCATCTACACGTACTGGGTGATCAAGGCAGGTGCCATCACCGTACACAAGAGCAGGTGTGCACATACAGTGTGGCGAGGCCGTGTATAGGCCTATGTATATATACGGCACAATATTATATATATATATATATATATATATATATATATATA
>NW_014600141.1:0-486 GCF_000485595.1 Priapulus caudatus | reverse complement strand
AAATACGGGTGGGAAAATATCAAGCCACAAGTTGACCACATCATCCTTCCTAGTGGCAACCGTATTATCCTATTGGCTCAAGGCCGTTTGGTTAACTTAGGTTGTGCGACGGGTCACCCTAGTTTCGTTATGTCTGCTTCTTTCACCAATCAAGTATTGGCTCAAATCGAGATCTTTGCTCACGGTGAAAAGTATGAAAATCAGGTGTACATGCTACCTAAAGCATTGGACGAAGAAGTGGCGCGTTTGCACCTGAATAAAATCGGCGCGAACTTGACGGAATTGACGGATTATCAAGCTAACTATATCAGTGTTGATAAAGCAGGTCCTTACAAGGTTGAGCATTATCGTTACTAATCGTTAGTTCGTGATGCGCTGCTCGGTCTTCATTCATTGTAGTGTTGATTGAGTAGTGCTAAGTGAAACCAAACCACAAAGGGCGCGGATGAAAATCTGTCAGGTGTTGTTCTTTGTGGTTTTTTTATG
>NW_014600140.1:0-486 GCF_000485595.1 Priapulus caudatus | reverse complement strand
ACTGGTCGACATCTTCTTTACTAGCAATGAAGAAGCCCTGCATCAGAAATGGCGTTTCTCGCCAGGGGCGATCAAGCCTTGACACGTACATGCCAGTTTTTAAAAAGGAAACACTAACCTTGCGCTCCATTGATAGCCTCCCAAAAATTCAAATTAAGGCGGTATTTGAAATTTAGATTTTTCAGATATCTCGATTTAGATAACACCGCGCAGACCACCAGAAATACGGCCAAGATGTAACGACGTTTAACACTCGCCTATACCTAAGTATAGGCGTTTTTTTGGTGTAAGTTGCCGATGGTTTAACATTATTTTACATTTCCCTGCCCAAAACACCCCAGTGTGACGACCTCGGTTATAATACGTGTTTTCTCTACATGGCTCTGATATACCTACGATGATTCACGACCCAGTCTCACTCTCAGCTGCTTTTCTGATTGGACTATTCAGCACCGTTCACTGCATCGGCATGTGCGGAAGCATCAT
>NW_014600139.1:0-486 GCF_000485595.1 Priapulus caudatus | reverse complement strand
AGGCGTAATGGCTGAAATATCGCTACTCTTTCTGAGTCTTTTTAAATCTTCTAAGGCTTCTTTGACTGAAGGAATGAGACTCACAGGCACTCTAATGGGCTGTGTTTTTTCTTTGAACGGTGCAGAGGCTAGCGTTCGCCCTGAGCCTGCACGTTTGCCACCGCGCTTATCTATTTTTATATTCGTTTTAATGCTCATTTGAAAAGTGTACACCTTTCAAAAAATGGATGCTAGAAGAAAAACGACACTGGCTAACGCTTATTTGTTTGCTACATCAAATATCAATCAAAACAATGAGTATAAAGGGGCAGTCAATGAAGCTTTAGCCATCGTCCAAAATATAGACCTAAAAAGAAACCACTTGAAATGCTAGAGAATCTACGCAGATAGAAGTAGCTCGAAATAAGTACAAAAGTCGTTTTTAGTGGCGGCTTCTCGCATGGTTTCTAAGTTTATTAGACCATTACAGTCAGGTATTTCTCCTGT
>NW_014600138.1:0-486 GCF_000485595.1 Priapulus caudatus | reverse complement strand
CTTCCTCCTCCTCCTCCTCCTCCTCCTCCACCTCCTCCTCCTTCTCCCCCTCCTTCTCCACCACCTTCTCCCCACCGTTCTCCACCTCCTCTCCTCCTCTCCTCCTCCTCCCCCTCCTCCTCCTCCACCTTCTCCACCTCCTCTTCCTCCACCACCTTAATTCTCCCCACCTTCTCTCCCCCCTCCTCCACCACCTTCTTTCCTCCTCCTCGACCTCCTCCCTGTATCACTGTTAATACAATGAATAATAAACAACAAGTGAGTAAATGTCCGAGGGTGATTGTCCGGGGGGTAAATGTCCGGGGGTAATTGTCCAGGGGTAAATGTCCAGGGATAAATGTCCAGGGGGTAAATGCCCGGGGGGTAATTGTCCGGGGGATAAATGTCCGGGGGTAATTGTCCGGGGAGTGATTGTCCGAGGGGGTAATTGTCTGGGGGTAAATGTCCGGGGGTAAGATAGTCCGGGGGGGGAGTAAATGTCTGGGG
>NW_014600137.1:0-486 GCF_000485595.1 Priapulus caudatus | reverse complement strand
GAGGTATGCATTAAGTCTTCGCTCTCGAATTGATGGTTCAATAGGTGAGAAAGGGCTTAAATGGAGGTTGCGTTGTTTGGGGAAAGGCAAAGGAGTGTTGGCTGAAACAGAATCTTTTATTTCTCGAAAATCTTGGTACAACATAACACCGGTATCGATAAAAGTTCCTTCTAAGGGTTGTGAGGTGCAAACGTTGCGTTTAGAGGCAACAAGTGATCTTCCCCATTATCAGGTGTTCTCTGGTTCCATTTGGTTTGATGATATTAAAATTCAGAGAAAATAGGGAAAGTAATGACAAAATACAGAGACTTTTTAGTATTCTATTTGTTAGCAATAATGTTGATAATGGCTCCGCTTTTTCGTAGTGGAAATATTCCGGAGGCATTGTTATTGTTAGAGGCTTTGTCGCTATTCATTTTAGTAGTGGTGTTTTGGAAGTTTTCTACTCTGAAGAAAGTATCTAAAGGAGAGTGGTGGTTAATAATT
>NW_014600135.1:0-487 GCF_000485595.1 Priapulus caudatus | reverse complement strand
CTCTGCACCATTGATCTCAGGAATAACATCTGTACCGTAAAACGCATCATACAAACTTCCCCAACGTGCATTAGCCGCATTCAAGGCATAACGCGCGTTATTCACCGGAACCACCAACTGAGGGCCTGCAATGGTGGCTATTTCAGCATCCACATTTTCAGTCGTGATAGAGAAATCCTGACCTTCACGTACTAAATAGCCGATACCCGAAAGGAATTGCTTGTACTCTGTCATGTCTACAACAGTGTTGGCATGGCTTACATGCCACGCATTGAGTTGACGCTGAATGTCTTCACGCTTTTCTAATAGGGCTTTATTTTTAGGCGCAAGATCACGGACTATTTCTCCTAGACCATTCCATAACGTATCCGCGTCAATATTATCCAAACCAGGCAAAACATCCTTTGTTACCAAATCGTATAAGGTTTGTGAAACGTGTAAACCGCCAACTGAAACTCGATTATCCATACTGCGTTTTGCTCTATCA
>NW_014600134.1:0-487 GCF_000485595.1 Priapulus caudatus | reverse complement strand
TGAGCGCGCTAGGGGGCGCCTGTGATGTGATGTGAGCGCGCTAGGCGGCGCATGTGATGTGATGTGAGCGCGCTAGGGGGCGCCTGTGATGTGATGTGAGCGCGCTAGGCGGCGCCTGTGATGTGATGTGAGCGCGCTAGGCGGCGCCTGTGATGTGATGTGAGCGCGCTAGGGGGCGCCTGTGATGTGTCGGTGAGCGCGCTAGGCGGCGCCTGTGATGTGAACACAATGTGAATACAACCACATACGTGCATGATGAACAGCCGCGGACGTGAAATATGAACAACCACGGACGTAGATGGTGAACAGGCACAGACGTGGAATATGAACAACCATGTACGTGGAATATGAACAACCATGTACGTGCGTTTGAATAACTAACCTCGTTAGAGAGTGAGCGAGCTGGAAAGTAGAGTAAACAACCACGAACGTACATGTATAGTAAATACATTTCGTGTTTATTTACTATCGCTCAAGGAGTCGTTGT
>NW_014600133.1:0-487 GCF_000485595.1 Priapulus caudatus | reverse complement strand
TCATCACCTCCTCCTCCACCTTCTCCTCGTCGTCCTCCTCCTCCACCTTTTTCTCGTCGTCCTCCTCCCCTTCCTCCTCATTCTCGTCATCCTCCTTCTTCTTCTCCTCCCCAGCGTCCTTCTCCCCCTCCTCCCCCTTCTCCTCCCCCTCCTGCTCCTCCTCTCCCTCCTCCTCCCCCTCCTCCTCCTCCTCCTCCTCCTCTACTCTGGGACATGGCGACGTGTAGTGTGAGTTGAAGGCGTAACAGATCCCCTGGCGATGACGCGCGGGGAGGAAGCGACGTCGGCAGTCGACACCGGCAAACGTGCAGCCGACGTACGGGTTGTCGGTCATGTTGACGGCGACGGCGTTCAGCGCGTCGCGATACGTCGGCGTGTCGTTGAAGGCGGAGATGTCGATCTTGTCCCAGCGCGCATCTGTTCGAAACTCAGAGTCATTATAATATCATATTATTATTGGTTGTTGTTGTTGTTGTTGTTGTTGTTG
>NW_014600132.1:0-487 GCF_000485595.1 Priapulus caudatus | reverse complement strand
CCTTCAAAACGAATCGACTCTTTAATCGATATGAATCGAATCTCTCGTTTTACCAATGAATCAATAATGGCTATTACCTGACCAAGGCTACGCCCAAGGCGGGATAATTCGCTAACGACAAACAGATCACCTTTTGCTAGATCCTCAATGGTTGAATTGAGCTGTTTGTGTTGCTCTATTCGACGAGAAGATATCATCATTTTAACAAATTCATCGATCTGGAATCCCTCTTTATGGGCAAAGTCCAGAATAGCCAGTTTTTGATTATCCAGATCCTGAGTATTTGTTGAAACACGTAGATAAGCGATCGATTTCAAGTGATGTCTATATAAAGGCTGTTTTGTACTTTAATCTTACTTATATCGACCACATAACTCAATTCTTTTAATGGTGACCATATGCAGCATAATGACGGTCGTTTTAATAGACATTTTATGATGCCTCATGACCTCAATCGATAGAACGGCCTATCCCCATCTCAATAAGC
>NW_014600131.1:0-487 GCF_000485595.1 Priapulus caudatus | reverse complement strand
CGATGTCATCGCCCTGGCAGCAGCCAAACAAGCTAAGGCGAACAATGACACCGTCTCTCATTCAGATTGGTTACAAACTGAATGGACAGACGACGCAAATGAATGCATCAGAGCATTAAAAAATGCGCCTAAAGCAAACTGGCTCTTAATCGATCATTATGCGTTGGATAAAAAATGGGAGTCAAAACTACGACCTCACTGTAAAAAATGATGGTTATCGATGACCTTGCAGATCGCGAACACGATGTTCATATCCTACTCGATCAGAATCTATACCCAGACATGGAACAACGATACGTCGGATTAATTAACGATAGCTGCCTGACACTCATCGGCCCTAAATACACTTTGCTGAGAGAAGAGTTCACTTCAATACAAAAAAGAGTGACTCCTAGAAACACCTTATCTAACATTCTAGTTTTTTTTGGTGGAGCTGACGCAGACAATTACACCGAAAAAACAATCGACGCAATTCAAAAACTTGACC
>NW_014600130.1:0-487 GCF_000485595.1 Priapulus caudatus | reverse complement strand
CTCATATCGAACCTCCTATTTGATGGCAGTGATAGCTATTCGTGTTTCCTCCATAGGTGTCCAGAAATGGCAGCACTGTAAGCGCAGCGGTATGAATTACGTAATGAAAAGTAAGTTCAGTAATCGTGTTTTTAATGAAATGTAAAGCTTATGGTGAAGGCTAAATTCCGTGGCAAAGTAATACTTTTGATATACTTAGCGTTTAAGGTTTTTAGATTATAAAGGTACGGTTGTGAATTATTGTTCTGCATGCGGCGAAAAAGTTAGTTTAGAAATACCTGAGGGCGATAATCGTCAGCGCCACGTTTGCAATGGCTGCGATATGATTCATTACGAAAACCCAAAAATTGTTACCGGCTGTATACCAGAGTGGCAGGATAAAATTTTGTTGTGTAAACGCGCTATTGAACCTCGCCATGGCCTGTGGACCTTGCCCGCAGGTTTTATGGAAAATCGTGAAACCAATATGGAAGGTGCCGCTCGCGAG
>NW_014600129.1:0-487 GCF_000485595.1 Priapulus caudatus | reverse complement strand
AAATGGATGGATGGATGGATGAATGGATGGATGGATAAATGGATGGATAGATGGATGGATGGATGGATGAATGAACGAATGGATAGATGGATGAATAGAGAAATATATAGATGATACATGAATAGGTGGATGAATGGACGTATAAATGAATGGATACATCCTCCTATAAGAAACTGCTGAAGGCTGCTGTAAGACGCTTATAAAATAAAAAATAACTTCCATTAGCGATCCTGCAAGCCTTACAAGCGTTATCTGCCTCCTTCCTGCTGAATCGGTAGAGAGAGCGAGAGAGAAAAAGTGAGAAAAGGAGAGAGTTAGCGGGCGCGCGCGAGAGAGAGTGAGAAATAGAGAGAGAGAGGGAAAGAGAGAGAGAATGAGAAAGAGAGAGAGAGAGAGATAGCGAGCGCGCGCGAGAGAGAGTGAGAAAGAGAGAGAGAGCGCGCGCGAGAGAGAGGGGAGAGAGAGAGAGAGAGAGAGAGAGAGAGAG
>NW_014600128.1:0-487 GCF_000485595.1 Priapulus caudatus | reverse complement strand
GGATCCAGACCATCAACATCAAAACTAACATAAGCCTTATGATCACCGACACGAGCTCGAATTTTTTCAAGCACTGCCGCAGGGCCATGGTCGTTGACCCAAGCTGCATCAAGCACTTCAATCGGATAGTTGTCTTGGTTAAATGTCGTGCGGATACCGATCTGAATCGAGCGCTTGGTATCGATCAGCCCCTCTTTCATAGCATGGTAAAAAACTGTTCCATGATCATATTTGGAACCGCCAGAATAGGTATCGGTGTGAGCATCAAAATGGATCAGCGCCAGCGGACCATGTTGCTTGGCGTAGGCGCGCAACAACGGCAGAGTAACAAAATGATCGCCGCCAAAACTGAGCATCTTCTTGCCAGCGCTCAAAATACGAGAGGCATGCGCCTCAGCATTGATAACAAAGTTTTCTGGCTCGCCATATTGGAAGAATACATCACCACAATCGACCACCTTCAGGTGATCTTCGAGGGCAAAGTTCC
>NW_014600127.1:0-487 GCF_000485595.1 Priapulus caudatus | reverse complement strand
ATATCGAGCTCAGCTTTAATTTCGCCTTTATCGTATTCTCCACCGGTTTCAGAAATATGCGTAATGCGATCAAGCATCAACATATTAGGTGCAGGTAACTGTGCATTGCCGGGGCCAAACAGCTCACCTCGACTGCAGGTTAGCAGATCCTCGTAGCTATAAGAGCTTGGTCGAGTTGTGGTTTCCTCATCGGCTAGCATAATGACTCTCAGTTGTTGATTTATTAGAATTATTCAGTGTTTCGATATAAGCGGTGATTTTATCGGAAAATCATGTACGATGAAACGATTGTGGTCAAGTTTAGAGATAAAGATGGAAGACTTGTTGTTAATTGCGCTGATTTTGAGTGTTATTTGGTACTGGTGGGATACACAGCAGACAAATGAGATTGCAAATGCGGTATGTAAGCAAAAATGTATCAATGCTGGGTTGCAGTTATTAGATGCAACTGTGACTCGGCAAAAACATGGTTGAGAAAAATGTGGGC
>NW_014600126.1:0-487 GCF_000485595.1 Priapulus caudatus | reverse complement strand
GCCCAATGCCTCAGATTGAATTTCTCCTTCTTCAATATGGCCTTCGAATGAATAGCCTATCTCAACACCAAAACGCTCTCCATTGCCAAAATAGCTCTCTATTTTTTCAGGGAGGTGACTGACGTTAATCATAATTTCATTAAAACCGTGCCGCTCTAACTCTTCAATCAGATACTCCATAACCGGTTTACCGATGATGGGTATCATTGGTTTCGGCATTTCATTGGTTAAAGGTCGTACGCGAGTTCCTTTACCTGCTGCTAAAATCATTGCTTTCATCTATGCACTCACACCGGTCTCGGCTAGGCTATCATTGTTACCAGCCATTATTATAAAGCGTTGTTAAGCGGTTTTGTGAACTTGTTTGGCGCGTGTTAGATCAACTTAGTCTTCTAAGACAAAGTTGATTGCAGGCAAAAAGCTGAGCAGTATCCGGCTTAGGGTTAAAAATAACCGAAGCTAAAGCTAATAAGTTAAGCGACCTACT
>NW_014600125.1:0-487 GCF_000485595.1 Priapulus caudatus | reverse complement strand
CTCTCTCTCTGTCTCTCTCTCTATCTCTCTCTCTACATGCACAGCAGGCAGTAACAACAGTAACAGCAGTAGCAGCTGCCACGCTTTATTCACGCCGCAGCCACACCGACGTTACGTCTCCAGTGACGCGAGCAAACGTCACTAGATATCGTCGTCGACACTTTCATTAACTCTTTCTAATTAAAAATAACGCCATCCGTCCGCGCGTCAAAGGCGGTGACGTCACAGCTGCGGCGGTGGTGGCGCTGCCATCGAGAGACGCTGAGGCGTGGTAAATGCAATGAGAGATGTTAGCAGAAGAAGAGTTAACGGGAGAGGGGGAGAGGGTGCTGGTAGCGGGAGAGGAAGAGAAAAGGCCTCTCTCTTCCTCCTCTCTCTCTATCTCCCTCTCTTCCTCCTATATATCTCTCTCTCTCTCTTTCTCCCCCTCTCTATCTCCTTCTCTCTCTCTCTCCCTCTCTCCCTCTCTCTATCTTCCTCTCTCTCC
>NW_014600124.1:0-487 GCF_000485595.1 Priapulus caudatus | reverse complement strand
GAGCGAGTGAGAGATAGCGGTGGAGGGATAAATATGTAGAGTAGGTGAAAGATGGAGCGCGCACTCGAGAGAGAGAGAGAGAGAGAGGGGGGGGGTGAGAATCAAAGGAGAGAAACCAGGGGAATGAGAGAGATAATGTGGAGGTTTTATTAAAAAACGCTTTTCAATTAAAAATAGAGCGAGAGAGAGCGAGAGCGCGATATGCTCACAATGATAGCCACCTCCCCAAATCAGACCTTCTTCCGAAGAGGTCTACTGGCGTGGGCCTCTCTCTCTCCCGCAAGGAATGGCGTCGAATAACGGCGGGTGATGTGGGGGAATGGTTTGAGTAGGTCATAAACAGCGGACAAGTCCGTGGCTGTTTGGTATGTCTTATAATCCCAGAGCTGCGGCTTTGCAGGCGTGCGCTCAAGCTGCCAACGGGGTCGATATAACTAGCTTGCTATATATATATATATATATATATATATATATATATATATATATA
>NW_014600123.1:0-487 GCF_000485595.1 Priapulus caudatus | reverse complement strand
TATGTACTATGTACATAGTACAATGTACTATGTACTATGTACAATGTACTACGTACTACGTACTATTTAATATGTGATATGTACTAGGTACTACGTACTACGTACTATGTACTACATACTATGTACTATGCACTATGTACTATGCACTATGTACTATGTACTATGTACTATGTACTACGTACTATGTACTATGTATTATGTACTATGTACATGTACTATGTACTATGTACTATGTACTATGTACAACGCACTATGTACTACGTACTATGTACTACGTGCTATGTACTACGTACTATGTACTATGTACTATGTACTACGTACTACGTACTATATACTACGTACTATATTATAGTATGTACTATGTACTATGTACTATGTACTATGTACTACGTACTACGTACTATGCACTACGTACTATGTACTATGCACTATGTACTATGTACTACGTACTACGTACTATGTACTACGTAGTATGTACTACGTACTA
>NW_014600122.1:0-487 GCF_000485595.1 Priapulus caudatus | reverse complement strand
CGAGAGAGAGAGAGTGTGAGTGTGTGAGAGAGACAGAGAGAGAGAGAGAGAGATTAATTTACTCTTTACTTGCTACTTAAAGATAGCAGTTAACTGACTAAAGATTAGGAGATCCGTTCTAACTCAAAACGTGCAGGATATCGTTGCGCCTTACAGAACAAGAGCTCATTGACCGCCTAATGATCACTATAGGCTGCTGCGGCTTTAAGATCAAGGGGTTCCCTGAGGCCTATAATAATTAAGAACTCCACTGCCGTCTAAAGATCAAGTGGTTGTTAAGAGTTAAGCATCAGGGGGGCGTGCAACATAAACGTGAGTGCATGATAAGACCAGGAGTCTATCAAAACTATTTTTGATAGACTCCTGATAAGACCTATATAATACGGATCGTTCGGGGTTGGATTGTTATGGGTATTAGGGCTATTATCAGCGGTAGCCGCGGGTTCTAATTATCATGGCGTAAGTAGTTAAATATTGTGATATAGTT
>NW_014600121.1:0-487 GCF_000485595.1 Priapulus caudatus | reverse complement strand
TCTCTCTCTCTCTCTCTCTTACTTCTCTCTCTCTCTCTCTCTCTCTCTCTCTCTCTCTATTTCTCTCTCTCTCTCTCTCCCTCTTATATTTCACACACGCGCTCACTTGTCCCTTCCCTTCTATCTTCCTTCTCTTCCACTCTCTCCCTCTATCTCATCCAGTCTTTATTTGACCACTTATTCCGTAGACACGCACGCATGCTCGCTCGCCAAAACGCGTGCAATTCCACCTCCCAATTTTTCCGCTCACTTCGCTACCGCTTCTTCCCGATTGTACCGCCTCATCTGTCCCATCTCTGTCTCCTCCCGCACGCATTGTCTCTCTCCCTATATTTCTCACGCATCCCTCTCACATTCTTCTTCACCTTCCATTCCTTGCCTTCCTTTCTCAAAACACATTCGTATTTTCCTCTCGAGAGAGAAAGAGAGATTCAGAGTGGATCTCTCTATGGAGTAATCAGATGAGCGGTGGAATGTTTCTTCGCTC
>NW_014600120.1:0-487 GCF_000485595.1 Priapulus caudatus | reverse complement strand
CGTTGCCGTCGATAACGATTTTGGCGTCCAAGCAGTGCAGGTTGCCTTCGTCAGTGATTACTAGAGGATTAATTTCTAGCAATGCGAAATCTTTCTCTTGGAACATTTTTGCCAAGCCCAAGAAGATTTGCGTGAATTGCTTAACTTGAACGCCTTTCAGGCCCAGTTTAAACGCCAATTCACGACCTTGATAAGGCTGGGCGCCTACCAATGGATCGACTTCAGCTTTTAGAATTTTTTTCAGGAGTTCTTCGGCAACTTTCTCGATCTCAACACCACCTTCGGTAGATGCCATGAAAACGATACGTTGTGAAGAGCGGTCTACAACCGCGCCTAAGTACAACTCGTCCGCAATATCAGTACAAGTTTCTACCAATATACGGGTAACAGGTTGGCCATTAGCGTCTGTTTGGTACGTTATCAAGTTTTTGCCTAACCACTGTTTGGCAAACGCATCGATCTCGTCCATGGTTTTAACCAGCTTAAC
>NW_014600119.1:0-487 GCF_000485595.1 Priapulus caudatus | reverse complement strand
CTTCCCGCTTGCCGCTTCCCGCCGCTTCCTGCATCCCACTCCTCGCCGCTTCCCGCTTCCCGCTCCCCGCCGCTTCCCGCTCCCCACCGCTTCCCGCTCCCCACCGCTTCCCGCTTCTCGCTCCTCGTCGCTTCCCGCTCCTCACCGCTTCCCGCTCCTCACCGCTTCCCGCTCCCCGCCGCTTCCCGCTTCTCGTCGCTTCCCGCTCCTCACTGCTTCCCGCTCCTCGCCGCTTCCTGCTTCTCGTCGCTTCCCGCTCCGCACCGCTTCCCGCTTCCCGCCGCTTCCTGCTTCCCGCCGCTTCCCGCTCCCCGCCGCTTCCCGCTCCTCGCCGCTTCCTGCATCCCACTCCTCGCCGCTTCCCGCTTCCCGCTCCTCACCGCTTCCCGCTCCCCGCAGCTTCCCGCTCCTCGCCGCTTCCCGCTCCTCACCGCTTCCCGCTCCTCACCGCTTCCCACTCCTCGTCGCTTCCCGCTTCCCGCTCCTT
>NW_014600118.1:0-487 GCF_000485595.1 Priapulus caudatus | reverse complement strand
GTGCAGCCATAGTTTGCATGCCGTAACAAATACCTAAACAGGCACACCTGCTTCAAAGACATATTGTGGTGCAAGCAGTGTATCGTCTGCTGTAACAGATTCTGGCCCACCAGACATGATAATACCTTTTGGCTTAAATGCTTTTATTTCATCCTCAGTCATTCCAGTATGATGCACTTCACTGTACACACCCGCTTCACGAATACGACGCGCAATTAATTGTGTGTATTGAGAACCAAAATCGATAATTAAAATTCGGTCAGAATGAATATCAGTCATAAGTGTTTTTCTTTATAATTTTTAATTGAATAAATAAACAAAGGGCGCATAAAACAAATGTTTTATAACGCCCTTTTACTATCGTTTGTACTTAATCGCTAGTTTATGAGCTGCGATAGTTAGGCGCTTCTTTTGTTATGGTTACATCATGCACATGCGACTCAGACATACCCGCACCTGAGATACGAACAAACTCAGGTTTGGTACG
>NW_014600117.1:0-487 GCF_000485595.1 Priapulus caudatus | reverse complement strand
CAGCCTCTGTCACGATGTAGCAGCCTCTGTCACGATGTAACAGTATCCATCCACAGCAGGCGGCTCTGTCGATGTAACTATGGGACTGCTGAGAGCCTGTGAGTGTATTGTATACCCGTGCAATGACAGATGGACACTGCCACTATCTCTGGCGGGCGCGCGCGTGTGCATGTTTAATAGCAATCAGTCGTTTGTGATGGCAACGTCATGGCAAAACACACACACACACACACACACACACACACACACACACACACACACAATATCTCAATCAGACACTCGACGCCGCCATTCTCGCTGTTATAACATCATCTTCAAAAAACGTCCACTGTTGTGTACATCAACTTCCTTTCACAAAAATTAATGCAGAACTAGCCGCTCCCGCACTCGCCGCTTCGAGTGCTGTGTCGCCATTGTAGTGATTATATAGGCCTTGATATACAGTGACACAACAGTGGAAGTGTAATTCAGGAGTAGTAATAATTTT
>NW_014600116.1:0-487 GCF_000485595.1 Priapulus caudatus | reverse complement strand
ATCTATTATCTATTATCTATTATCTAATTATCTATTATCTAGAATCTATTCCCTATTATCTACTCCTGATATATATCGGCGTAGTTACCTAAGCCGTAAGAAAACCGTCAAGGGGCGAGTCTTGCCCCGCCATAATAGCCTGTCCGTAAGCCTGCACCTTACCTCTAAACCCCGCGGGGTTAACAGGTAAGCCTGCACCTTACCTCTAAACCCCGCGGGGTTAACTCACGAGAGGTGAAGATTTGTTTCCGATGAGTGACCGGGGAGGGCGTTTTACAGAGAGGGTGTTGTTAGTGGGGGAGGAGGAAGGGGGAGGGAGGGGGAGGAGGTAGGGGGAGGGGGAGGAGCGTGGCGGGGAACGCGTGAACGCGGTGTCAGCAGCCCAGAACTATAACTAAATGTGAACTCACACACAGAGAGCTACAACTACTATACGTAATAGCGCGCGAGAGAGAGAGAGAGAGAGAGGAGGGAGGGGAGGAGAGAG
>NW_014600115.1:0-487 GCF_000485595.1 Priapulus caudatus | reverse complement strand
CCCTCTCCTTCTCCCCTTCTCCCTCTCCCTCTCTTCCCCCTCTCCCTCTCGCTCGCTCTCTCCCCCTCTCCCTCTCTTCCCCCTCTCCCTCTCGCTCGCTCTCTCCCCCTCTCCCTCTCCCTCCTTCCCCTCCCCTCTCTCTCCTCTTACCATTGAACTAATTGACACACAGGCAGTGCTAGCGCCCATACAGCTGCTTGAATAGAGATAGACGTATAGAACACGGCAGGAATCGTGTGTTGTTGGTGGCTGTGTGCGGGCGTACGGTTCGTACGCGTGTGAAATATCAAAGAAGCCTTGTGGCGGATAGAGGTGGGGGGGGGGGGGGAGGATAGCAGCGCTCCTCTCATGTGTTGTTAGTAGCGGAGGATGAGTGCGGTGTCTCTCTTTCTCTCCGTCTCTTCTCTGTCGCTCTCTCTCTCTCTCTCTCTCTTTCTCTCTCTCTCTCTCCCTCTTTGCTCGCTCTCTGTCTATCTAGCTCTCGCAC
>NW_014600114.1:0-487 GCF_000485595.1 Priapulus caudatus | reverse complement strand
GTTTTTCTAGAAACGCCCAAACGCCTTGCTGCGGCTGACTTATTGCCCTCTTCAGCATCAAGGATTTTCATGATGTGCTTTTTTTCAATACTCTCTAAACTTTCGTTTATATCCTCATCTGCATCTTCCGTAGAACTTGAAAGGTTTAATACCGGACTCGTGATACATTGCCTTGGAGCTTTCTTTAACAATAGACAGCGCTCAATGACATTCTTTAACTCACGGATATTTCCCGGCCAGTCGTAAGCTCGCATATGGAAGAGGTCTTTGCCCGTGATCTCCGGCAGTGGAATCCCCAAATCTGCCGCGATGGTGGTAGAAAAATGATTCACAAGAGCGGGGAGATCATTCATACGCTCACGTAATGCGGGCATGCGTACATTCACTACATTGAGTCGATAGAACAGGTCGGCACGAAATTTTCCTTCTTCGACTGCTTTACTAAGATTGCGGTTGGTCGCAGCAATGATTCGCACATTGATAGGGA
>NW_014600113.1:0-487 GCF_000485595.1 Priapulus caudatus | reverse complement strand
GTGTGTGTGTGTGTGTGTGTGTGTGTGTGTGTGTGTGTGTGCGTGCGTGCGTGAGTGCGTGCGTGCGTGCGTGCGTGCGTGCGTGCGTCTGTGTGTGTGTGCGCGTGCGTGCGTGTTCGTGTGTGTGTGTGTGCGTGTGTGTGTATTTCATTCTGTATCAGTCCGACTGCGACTAAAATCCGCAATCGACCGAACAAGGGAAATTAAACGATCTACCGTCCTCATGTAAACCAACCCTACATCCGAGAACATGTCATCTAATGTCTTTCCAAATGGCCCAGACATTTGTGAACATCATTCTACTTGCTTTGGTGTTTAATTGCCGTGAGAGCCATCGTACGGCTATTGTGCTATTTTTGTAGTATTTTCTAGGGAGTCTTTTCCGTTTCGGGTTTTCCGTGTCTGTTGAGCATGCGCAGTGTAAACATGGCGGGTAAACAATCGTGGAATTAAAGCGTGTATTGCAGGTTTTTGGCTCAGAAAAACT
>NW_014600112.1:0-487 GCF_000485595.1 Priapulus caudatus | reverse complement strand
GTTTATTAATGCGCACCTGTGGGAGCTTTGCTAAGTAAGCAACTGCTTCATTAGCACGACGCTCATATTTTTTTAGACGTAAAGCTAAAAAGTTTTCATATTTTGGATGTGAGTACAAATGAGGTAAAATGACCTGCGGTAATGTGGTAGAGCAAACCTCCAACATTTTAGCGAGTAGAATCATTTTCACGTAACCACGAAAGCTTTCGTCCTTTTCTGCATTATAAACTTCGACCCAGCCACAGCGGGAACCCGGCCACGGAATGTCCTTGCTAATGCCTTTTAGGCTTAAGCCGGGTACATCGCCAATAATTTCATGTAGGCGCGTCATTTCAACGCCATCGAACGTCATGTGATGATAAATTTCATCGAAAATCAAAAAGCAATCATAGCGTCGCGCAATATCAACAATCTTCTCAAGTGTTTCACGCTTATAGACACTGCCCGTTGGATTGTTTGGATTAATGACTAAAATCGCAACAACGTG
>NW_014600111.1:0-487 GCF_000485595.1 Priapulus caudatus | reverse complement strand
GCGCATGATGGGCACATTGCACGAAGCTTCGCGACGCAACGTGCCCATCATCGTCTTCAATCCATTGCGCGAGCGAGCGCTCGAACGCTTTGCCGATCCGCAGAGCATGATTGAAATGGCGACGTTCGGTTCGACCCGTATCGCCTCCACCTACTTCCAGCTGGACGCAGGTGGCGACGCGGCCGCGCTCAAGGGCGTCATGAAAGCGTTGCTGCAAATGGAGGCGGAGCAAGGCGGCGTACTCGACAACGCATTCATCGCGCAGCATACCGAAGGCTTCGACGCTTTCGCCGCGGATCTCGAAGCGACGTCATGGGAAGACATCGAGAAAGCCAGCGGCCTCACGCGCCCCGACCTCGAGCATGTGGCGATCGCCTACGCGAAATCGAATGCAACGATCGTCACGTACGGCTGGGCGTCACCCAGCACAATAAAGGCACGGCCAACGTGCGCCTGATCGCCGATCTGCTGTTGCTGCGTGGAAATT
>NW_014600110.1:0-487 GCF_000485595.1 Priapulus caudatus | reverse complement strand
CTGTCTGTCGGTTTGCTTGTCTATCTAGCTACCTTTTAATGTCTCCCTGTCTCTGTTTGTCTGTCTCGCTCTCTCTATCTCTCTCTCTCTTTCAAGCGCGCGCTCTCTCTCTCGGTCTGTCTCTTTTACTACTTTCGGTCTCTTTCTCTCAGTCTCTCTCTCTCTCTCTTCCTGCCATAAATGCCCTTTGTTGCCGAAGGATATTCCTTCGCTCGAAGCTTGTTAGGGTAGCAGCTTATATTCGCTGAGTCTTCCTGGGAGACTGATCGATGGCCCGTGGCGATCGCTTTGACAGTGGTCGCCTCCTTCACACACGGGCGCGTGGGCTTCTCTGCCTACCTACCGTGGATAAAGCCGCAGTCGTATATTCATGTAACTAGGGTTCATTCACAACGCGAGAAGTGTTTCTCGCGTTCGGCCTGTACCTAGCCGACTGTACCTATTGTGCCGATGTGCGGTTTGGTAAGACTGCCCACGAGCTATGTGC
>NW_014600109.1:0-487 GCF_000485595.1 Priapulus caudatus | reverse complement strand
TGTGTGTGTGTGTGTGTGTGTGTGTGTGTGTGTGTGTGTGTGTGTGTGTGTGTGTGTGTGTGTGTGTGTGTGTGTGTGTGTGTGTGTGCGCGCACGCGCAGTGGGACGTGAATACACCGCCGGTACGAATCGAGATGCGATGTTAAGGCGTGCGATCGGGTCAATTATAAGATCACAGCGAAATAACGAGAGTAACTACACGAAAGCGAGAGCGCGATAATGAACAAGAAGGGATAAGTAAGAGAGAGAGAAAGAATGAGAAAGAGAGAGAGCAAAATAAAGAGAAACTACAAGAGATATATATATAGATATAGAAAGATATAGAAGAGAGAGAGAAAAATAAAGAGAAACTACAAGAGAGAGAGAGAGATAGGGAAAGATATAGAAGAGAGAGAGAATGAGAAAGAGAGAGAGCAAAATAAAGAGAAACTACAAGAGATATATATATAGATATAGAAAGATATAGAAGAGAGAGAAGAAAAATAAA
>NW_014600108.1:0-487 GCF_000485595.1 Priapulus caudatus | reverse complement strand
TGTACCTCTACCACTGTACCCCTCTCCATGTATCGCTTCCCCTGTACCCCTCCTCCTGCCCCCCTCGCCCTGCACCCCTCCAGTGTACCCTCCTGCCCCCTCCCCTTCCCCTGTACCCCTCCCTCTACACGCCGGCCCCTGCACCCCTACGTCCACACCCATGTGCGTTGTCTTTGCTGTTTAATGTTTTAAATGCGCGTGAGTGTACATGTGTGTGTGCATGCGTGCGTGCGTGCGTGCGTGGGTGTGTGTACATGTGTGCTGTGTGTGTGCATGCTTGCGTGTGTGCGTGCGTGGGTGTGTTCATGGGTGCTATGTGTGTGTGCATGCTTGCGTGTGTGCGTGCGTGGGTGTGTTCATGGGTGTATACTAAAACATAATTCGCTTATCCACTGCCTGCCTGCCTGCTTGCCTGCCTACCTGCCTGCCTGCCTGCTTGCCTGCCTGCCTGCCTGCCTGCTTGCCTGCCTGCCTGCTTGCCTGCCTG
>NW_014600107.1:0-487 GCF_000485595.1 Priapulus caudatus | reverse complement strand
CGGGCGGTCGGTCGGTCGGGCGGTCGGTCGGTCGGGCGGTCGGTCGGTCGGTCGGTCGGGCGGGCGGTCGGGCGGGCGGGCGGTCGGTCGGGCGGGCGGGCGGGCGGTCGGTCGAGCGGTCGGTCGGTCGGGCGGTCGGTCGGTCGGTCCGTCGGTCGGTCGGATGCGTGCGCGAGAGGGAGCCAGTGATCCGCGTCGCGTTTTATCCTGTCTGCAGGTGATTATCTGGCAGTGCCATATTCGTCTGTGGTATCGAGGGAATCATGGTGCAGACATTTACAGGGGTTCGTTTTCCATGTATAACAGGACGGCCACCTGGGCAACCACCCTCTCTTTCTCAACTACCCCCTATGACAACTACCCCCTAGGACAACTACCCCCCAGACAACTACCCCTACGGACAACTACCCCTAGGACAACTACCCCCAGACAACTACCCCTACGGACAACTACCCCTACGGACAACTACCCCCACGACAACTACCCC
>NW_014600106.1:0-487 GCF_000485595.1 Priapulus caudatus | reverse complement strand
GTGTGTGTGTGTGTGTGTGTGTGTGTGTGTGTGCGTACGTGCGCGTGTGTGTTGTGCGAGTGTGCATGTGTGTTGTGTGTGCGTGCGTGCGTGCGCGTGTGTGTTGTGCGTGTGTGTGTGTGTGTGTGTGTGTTTAAGCGTGCCATAAAAAAATTGATCGTGCAGGATTGTGTTCCCATCCAATAGTTGGAAATATGTGTACTCGTATGCGCAGTTGCTCGTTTGCCGCAGTTGCGGGCGTTCTTTTGATGTTGTTTTACGTGAAATTATGCATTTTACTAGTATTAGTGTGCTTGTTCGCGTCCGTGTATGCAGTAAACGTGAGTGCCCATGCGTGCAGGCATCTATGTAATATGTGTATGTACATGTACGTGCGGACGTGCGTATGTGGCATGTTTGTATAATCTGCGCGTATATAATATATATATACGCGCAGATATATATATGTATATATATATATATATATATATATATATATATATAGTAG
>NW_014600105.1:0-487 GCF_000485595.1 Priapulus caudatus | reverse complement strand
AATCTTTATTACGATAATCCTTATTAAGCCTAATCCCTTCCTCTTCATTCACGAGGCGTAAGCTAATGCTGAGCACGCCGTCTTGTTGGCAAGCAGCGTCTGTCCATGTTTGTATTTGTTCATTATTGGGCAGGTTTTGATAATGATAAGGGTTTTGCAAGTCGATAAGGACGGTTGGTTTAGCTTCAGTTGGAATCATTTTTTACGATCATTATTGTGTAGATCATCGTAACGGTCATAGGCTTTTACGATGCTTTTTACCAAAGTGTGACGTACCACATCTTGGGGTTGAAAGTAGCTGAAACTAATTTCATTGGCTTCTTTTTCGATGACAGGGATGCATACGACCAAATCACCTAAATGGTGAGGTTCATCCAATGTTACGCCATCGGGTAATATGGGTTCATCAAACACAAAAGAAAGAATATTGGTCGCATAATCTTTATCACGATAATCCTTATTAAGCCTAATCCCTTCCTCTTCATTC
>NW_014600104.1:0-487 GCF_000485595.1 Priapulus caudatus | reverse complement strand
GCACCAGCACCGATAACAACATTATTTTCTTAAAGTAAGGGTGACGTTTACCTGTATTCCAACTAGTACCGCCTAACGTGACACCATGATACAGCGTAACATCATCACCTATTTCTGCCGTTTCACCAATAACAACACCCATGCCATGATCAATGAAGAAACGACGTCCTAATATAGCGCCAGGATGAATTTCAATGCCGGTTAACCAGCGAGAAAACGTAGATAATATTCTCGCAATTAACTTCCAGTTTGCTAGCCACAGTCTGTGACTTAAGCGATGCATCCAAATAGCATGCAACCCCGGATAGTTAAGCAATACTTCCAAAGTAGTACGTGCTGCTGGATCTCTATCAAAAACACTTTTAATGTCTTCTTTCATACGGGTAAACATATTATTTCCTTTATTTTTTCTCTGCATTTTTAGCTGAGGCTCTTTCTATTGAGGCTAAGATGCCACGCATCATTTTAATTTCTTTAACATCAGGAC
>NW_014600103.1:0-487 GCF_000485595.1 Priapulus caudatus | reverse complement strand
CATTGATACAGAGACATTGATACAGAGACATTGATACAGAGACACTGATACAGAGACACTGATACAGAGACACTGATACAGAGACATTGATACAGAGACATTGATACAGAGACATTGATACAGAGACACTGATACAGAGACATTGATACAGAGACATTGATACAGAGACATTGATACAGAGACATTGATACAGAGACATTGATACATAGACACTGATACAGAGACATTGATACAGAGACATTGATACAGAGACATTGATACAGAGACATTGATACAGAGATTGTAGTATAGCTCATATAGCCATGGACTCCCGCTAGATGTCGCTATTGGCATACTTTATAAATAAACAAGTAAATAAATAAATAAACAAATAAATGACTCCTGTAGCTTAAATCCGCCTCGTTTCTCCCCCTCATTATTTCCCATCTTCCCTCTCTCCTCCATTTTACTCGACATATACGCATACACGCACACACATACACACACA
>NW_014600102.1:0-487 GCF_000485595.1 Priapulus caudatus | reverse complement strand
ATACGCGCACGCGCATGCACGCACGCAGCGACGATATACGCGCACACGCACGCACGCACGCAGCGACGACATACGCACGCACGCACGCACGCACGCAGCGATGACATACGCGCACACGCACGCACGCAAGCAGCTTTACCTTGAAGAGTCGTACCGTTGACTACTATAGTTGATCACCGGCCGCGCTTCCACGCGGATGCTGCAGCAGTACACACACTATATCTCTCCCTCACAGCGTAGGCTTCTATTCAACTGCTCATCGTCTGCGTAGGAAGCAAGTATAAAACTGAGAGCATCCCTCTCTCTCTCTTGGCGAGAGAGAAACCGAGTTACTGATATCAAGGCTTGCTGTGTGTGCCGGCGTGACTACAATATGCACGCACTCAAGAGAAGGCAGTGGCGACCGCCGCAGCACACACTCACACGCACACGCACTACTGCACACACGCGCGCGCGCACGTCTCACCGCCGCCGCCGCCGCTGCCGG
>NW_014600101.1:0-487 GCF_000485595.1 Priapulus caudatus | reverse complement strand
AGTATATCAGGTTCCTGATATACTGATACTATACTGATAATAATACCTGATATACTGATAATAATACCTGATATACTGATACTAATATATCAGGTATTAGTGTCAGTATATCAGGTATTATTATCAGTATATCAGGTATTAGTATAATAATACCTGATACTAATACCTGATTTACTGATAATAATACCAGATATACTGATAATAATACCTGATATACTGATACTAATACCTAATATACTGATAATAATACCTGATATACTGATAATAATACCTGATATACTGATAATAATACCTGATATACTGATAGTTATACCTGATATACTAATAATAATACCTGATATACTGATACTAATACCTGATATACTGTAGTATCAGTATATCAGGTATTGTTATCAGTATATCAGGTATTATTATCAGTATATCAGGTATTAGTATCAGTATGTCAGTTATTAGTATCAGTATATCAGGTATTATTATCAGTATATCA
>NW_014600100.1:0-487 GCF_000485595.1 Priapulus caudatus | reverse complement strand
CGCCTTTCCCTCCTCACCCCTCCCCCTCCCTCGCCGCTCCTCGCAAGCACACTACCCCCCTGGTCCGCACCGCGCCGCGCCACAACCCTATACGCCTCCAGCGCTTGCCGCGTCAAAGCGCGGCGAGAACCAGCGGACGGCGGGGGCCCGTCGTTTTTTCACGCTACGATTCGAGTTTTGAATGTTGTTGATGCAAGCGCCGGTTTCTAGCGCGAATAGGATCCGGTTCGAGTCGCAGTCCGAGGGCGGCGGATGTGCGAACTAGGGCTATTAAGTTTGTTATTGTATATCGCACTAGCTAGCTAGCTATCCGCAAGGTCCCCTTCCCCCGCCATGCACGTACGGGAGAGGAGAGAGAGGGGGAGGAGGTAGATGCAGAGAGGGGGGGTGTGAGAAGGCGGAGAGAATTGGAGGCGAGAGAGCGGAGAGAGAGGGCGGAGAGAGAGCGGACAGAGAGGGCGGGGAAAGGGGAGAGAGAGAGAAGATA
>NW_014600099.1:0-487 GCF_000485595.1 Priapulus caudatus | reverse complement strand
ACACACACACACACACACACACACACACGAGAGAGAGAGAGAGAGAGAGAGAGAGAGAGAGAGGAAGCGAGAGTGAGTGAGTGAAGGAGAGAGAGACCTGTTACCGCCGACATCACCCACCCAACAGTTCCCACATCACGCCCCCACGGCACTACACGGGGAGCCGACACTCCTCCTCGTTCCTCGGCTGCACCTGTAAGTCAGCTATACCGTCGGTGTGGTCTTGCTGGCTGGCGATACCGGTGGTCGTGCTGATGCTACTGTGAGAAGGAGGGGGGTAGTGGTGGGTCAGCCTCCTTAAGCTTAGGTCACCGATAGTGTTTGTGTTTCCGCAGCGAGTGTTTCCTTAATGAGGCCCTCTACGCCCGCCGCTATAGCATCCCTCTCCGTAGCATCTCTCTCCGCATCATCTCTGCAGCATCCCTCTCCGCAGCATCCCTCTCCGCAGCATCCCTCTCCGCAGCATCCCTCTCCGCAGCATCCCTCT
>NW_014600097.1:0-487 GCF_000485595.1 Priapulus caudatus | reverse complement strand
TGCGTGCGTGCGTGTGTGTGTGTGTGTGTGTGCGTGTGCGTGTGTGCGCGCGCGCGTGTGTGTGTGTGTGTGTGTGTGTGAGTGTGTGCGTGTGTGTGCGTACGTGCGGGTGTGTGTGCGTATGTGTGTGTGCGTACGTGTGTGCGTGTGTGCGTGCGTGCGTGCGTGCGTGTGTGCGTGTGTGTGTGCGTGCGTGCGTGTGTGCGTGTGTGCGTAAGCTCGTTCCCAATTAGCGTTTGCGAACAGGATATTATTGCACCGGCGCGACGTTGTCGTTATGACAACACATCCTTGTTGGGACGTACACTCAGTGATGCGTCCCCCACCGCGCCGCACATACGTACACGGAGTGTGATGCAGGTTATATCAGGAGTCTATCAATAGACTCCTGGTTATATTGATAGACTCCTGGTTGTATGTGGACGTACGTGGTCATGGACAACCTGGCTGCTGCTGCTGCTACTGCTGTGCTGCTGCTGCTGCTGCT
>NW_014600096.1:0-487 GCF_000485595.1 Priapulus caudatus | reverse complement strand
CCTGACAGCACGAGAAACATTCCCGAAGTTGAACAACTGGGAGAACGCCTCAATAAAATGGAAAAATCTGTTGTTTCAGTTTTAGATTTATTAAAACAAGTTCTATCACTATCCAGCGTAAAGAATAAAACACACAATGAAAAGTCTTAATGTTTAGTGTTCCAAAATTTAGAGTCAGAAAATGATATGAAACCGATTCGCAATGCCATGACAATTGATGTTGAAGATTATTTCCAGGTATCTGCCTTTGCATCCCACATTCCAAGAGAAGCATGGGAGACATTACCCTGCCGGGTTGAAAAAAATATTGACCGCATCCTTTTATTGCTTGATGACAAACAGATAAAAGCCACTTTTTTTACCCTGGGCTGGGTTGCCAATCGTTATCCATCAATGATTAAACGGTTGGTTGAAAACGGACATGAAATTGCCAGTCATGGCTGGTCTCATTACAGAGTCACGGATCAACAACCATCAGAGTTTAGGG
>NW_014600095.1:0-487 GCF_000485595.1 Priapulus caudatus | reverse complement strand
TGCACGCGCTCTCAGCTTCTGCTGCTGGCTGGGTGGATCGGGGTAGGGCGGATATCGGCGATGGTGATCTATCGATGATTGCAGATATCGATCATGGGGATCTATTGATGATTGCGGATATCGATGATAGCGATCTATTCGATTCTCTCTCTCGCTCCCCCTCTCTCTCTCTCTTTCTTTCTCTCTCGCTCCCCGTGCTCTCTCTCTCTCTCTCTCTCGCTCCCTTTCTCTCTGACCGGGGGGCGAAGGCGGCCCTCCCGTATATAGCCGCTAACCATTAACCACTCCTGCAGTAAACACGCGGCTAGAGTACGGAGAACCACGATTCACGAAACTCACGAAACTCACGAAAGCCTCTCACGACTAGCTAGCACTACCACTCTCTAGCCTCTCACGACGAAAGCATCTCAAGATTACTCTCACTCTATAGAGTGCGCTCCTCCCCCATCCTCACTGTAACCCCCCCCCACACACACACACACACACC
>NW_014600094.1:0-487 GCF_000485595.1 Priapulus caudatus | reverse complement strand
GAGAGAGAGAGAGAGAGAGAGCGAGATGTATATATATACATATATATATATATATATATATATACACGTTATACATATATCTCGCGTGAGTGTATATATATATTATATATTATATTATCGCCTTTTAATCCCCTTCTATCTTTCTCTCAGCTGCCGAACCCTTCCTCCTGGCTAATCTTTAATCCTAGATATTAACTAGATTATCCCCCTAACCCTAGATCATCTCATTATTAGTTTATTATTATTATTATTATTATTATTATTAATATTAGTCTTGTCGTTATCTTCCAGACAGACAGACGTCGCCTGTCTCTGAACGCCATCTCCGTGGAAGAACATTGATTGAGGAAGAGACGGGACACATACGTGCAGCAACCACATTACAATAATTCCATTACTGGTAAGCGTCATCGTGGCGAAGTGTCTGTGGTGGGTGTGCAGAAGTAGAGTGCGTGGGTGGGAGCAGGGGATGGGAGGTGCGGTGGGT
>NW_014600093.1:0-487 GCF_000485595.1 Priapulus caudatus | reverse complement strand
AGGTAAATTTTGTTCCGCAAGATATGTATCTCCGAAAGAGATGGAGAAGAGTACAGTATCTCACTGAACAATTCTGGTGTAGGTGGAGAATGGAATATCTCCAGAACCTCAACAGAAGACAATGTTGGATTAAGCCAAGAAGGAATATTACGGTGGGGGACATCGTTCTATTGATGGAACCAGAAGTAGCGCGGAACAAGTGGCCCATAGGCATCGTAGTTGACTCCACAATGGGAAAAGACGGTTTAGTGAGGAAGGTCAAGGTGCGAGTTGGTGCAAAGAACCTGAATAATCTAGGAATACGAGAAGGCAAGCAGACTATCCTGGAACGTCCTGTGCAAAAGCTAGTATGCCTTGTAGAGAGGAAATGATCTGCCCGTCGGTCTTCGCCGTTTAGTCTAATCTTGGTTGGTCAATGGCAATTCATTAAAGCGCGTCATACATAGAAATTACTCAAGATTTATTTCTATCGTAAGGTAGCAAATCA
>NW_014600092.1:0-487 GCF_000485595.1 Priapulus caudatus | reverse complement strand
TGTGTGTGTGTGTGTGTGTGTGTGTGTGTGTGTGTGTGTGTGTGTGTGTGTGTGTGTGTGTGTGTGTGTGTGTGTGTGTGTGTGTGTGTGTGTGTGTGTGTGTGTGTGTGTGTGTGTGTGTGTGTGTGTGTGTGTGTGTGTGACTGTGTGTGTGTGTCATTGATCTCTATTATACTAAACTATTTAGTATAATCAGGATAGAGATCAGTGGTGTGTGTGTGTGTGAGCGTATGCGGGAGCCTGTATACTCATATATATATACATACATACATCTACATACATACATTAATATACATACATTAATATACATACATTTATATACATACATTTACATAGAACACTATTACCGGAGTAACATATACATCTGGTATTATATATTATCACATTTAGCATTGGTAAATTAATATATAGGGTTAATTTAATATATTATCGCCATATAATATTACATCAATTATTGTAATATATATATATATATATATATATATAT
>NW_014600091.1:0-487 GCF_000485595.1 Priapulus caudatus | reverse complement strand
AACGCGGTCACGGTAGTGCTCCTGGCGTGCAAACCGTGCATTCATCTAGCATAACAAACAAGCACGATCTGCTTCATTAAGTTGTTTGTTTAAAAACGGCAACATGAATAACTTAAAAATGCACAACCGCCCTGCTGTGTTATCACTAATAAACAAACTAGGCGAGACAAAATACGTCACCATTACTGCTATTAATAATAATGACGCTACAATTTATTCAGACAATAATAAATTTCTAGTCAAACTCAGTGACATCGATAAGCACTGGCTTGGTAAGTTCGCTATATTTTGGAAAAAACCAGCGCATTATTCTTCAATTGTTTCACCCGGTGATAAAGGTGAAATCATTAATTGGCTAAATACGAAAATTGCAAATTTAAATAATAACGGCACTGAGATGATTGTTCATACTTACGATGATTACCTACTCAACAAAATAAAAAACTTTCAATTGCAACATAGTTTGACGGCAGATGGCATCGTCGGC
>NW_014600090.1:0-487 GCF_000485595.1 Priapulus caudatus | reverse complement strand
AAACGTTAAGGTATCCTTTACAGCATCAATATCAGAAACAACAAAATCTTTGTATTCTTCAAGACCGTTAGACGCATCAAATAAATTTACGCCTTTGCCAATTTTGCGGACTATGCGTTTAATGCCATTGTTTTGTTTAATCTCAAATTCAACACGCGCAACGGGTGGTTTTGTTGAAGATACCTCTATTGACTGAAGGTAGAGATAAGCATTTGTACCACTCAAGCCTTTGATAGATATTCCGCGTACGGATATCTTTTTAACTAGCTTCTGGTTATAAGCATCTAAAGCATCTAAACGGTGTATTTTATTGTGTTCAGTTTTATGTGTTGCAGAATAGCGTAAGGTGAATAGAGGCTCAAATTCTGCCAGAGATTCCTTTGTCTTCTCGCCTTCCATTTTTTGCGGTTCATCCAGAATGAGTATCGGACGATTCTTTTTAATCACGTCTATAGGACGGCGGGATTGAAAGTCATCAAGCTCCATA
>NW_014600089.1:0-488 GCF_000485595.1 Priapulus caudatus | reverse complement strand
CTGGCACTGGTCATCGCTGTTGCGATAAAAGTGGTCGGTGCTCTGTTGATTACAGCAATGCTTATTATCCCTGCGGCCTCTGCGAGGGTGTTTTCATCTTCACCATTGCAGATGCTGGTTTTATCGGTGGTGTTCTCAATGCTCAGTGTGGTGTCAGGTCTTGGAATGTCGCTGTTGTGGGATCTTCCGACAGGGCCTTTGATGGTGGTAGCTGCAGCTGTGATGTTTTTTATCTCTAGAGTTACGACAAGAGCCGTTTAGAAAACAAGTGTTGAATTTATCGATAGCTCATTTCGGTCATAATTGAAACCAGAGTTATCTGAATCATTCGAGGTGTTCTGATA
Source organism: Priapulus caudatus (assembly GCF_000485595.1). NCBI lineage: Eukaryota > Metazoa > Priapulida > Priapulimorpha > Priapulimorphida > Priapulidae > Priapulus > Priapulus caudatus. The sequence goes on along the minus strand of NW_014600089.1, from coordinate 144 downwards.
TTTGGCATCGATATACCAGTCGTTGCTGAATTTATATCGTGCTGTTAATGCGCTTATCAATCTGTCTTCTTCACGTCCTGAACCGACAACGATATCAGGGTATTCGCTGGTTCTGTAAGTGATGTTTGTGATGATAGATAATGC
>NW_014600088.1:0-488 GCF_000485595.1 Priapulus caudatus | reverse complement strand
ACAACCACCACCACCACCACCACAGCCGCCACCGCCACAGCCACCACCACCACAGCCGCCACCGCCACCGCCATCGCCACCATCAACGCCATCGCCGCTAGTTTTTTCGAACTTGCAGTGATATATAACATAATAATACGAGTCGTTAATTTATTTATGACGGCGTGATTTCGATTGAAAATCGATACGTCCAGCAATTACACGATGCGCACAGTTCGACACGATTCGACACGTGACGCGAGAGAGAGAGAGAGGGAGAGAAAGAGGAGAGGGAGGCCTAGCGAAAGAGAGGGGGAGAGGGAGACCTAGAGAGAGAGATATAGAGAAGGAGGGGGCGAACTAGCGAAAGAGAGAGGGAGACCTAGAGAGAGAGAGATATAGAAAAGGAGGGGAGACCTAGCGAGAGAGAGGGGAAGAGAGAGACATAGAGAGAGAAAGCGCGCGCGCGCGAGAGAGAGAGCGTGAGAGAGAGAGAGGAAGAGGAGGGA
>NW_014600087.1:0-488 GCF_000485595.1 Priapulus caudatus | reverse complement strand
TCTCTCTCCCCCTTCTCTCTCTCTCGATTCCTCGGTTCCTCTCAATCTCTCTCGCTTTCTCGGTTCCTCTCTCTCTCTCGCTTGCTCTCTATCCCACTACCTCGTTTACTTTCTCCCTTTATCTCGTTGTCTCTCTTCCTCTTTCTAGTTGTCTATCTCCCTCTATCTCGTTGTCTCTCTTTTTCTATCTCGTTCTCTCTCTCTATCTCGTTGTCTCTCTCTCCCTCTATCTCGTTGTCTCTCTCCCTCTATCTCGTTGTCTCTCTCCCTCTATCTCGTCGTCTCTCTTCTTCTATCTAGATGTCTATCCCCGTCTATCTTGTTGTCTCTCTCCCTCTATCTGGTTGTCTATCTCCCTCTATCTCGTTGTCTCTCTCTATCTATCTAGTTGTCTCTCTCTCCCTCTATCTCGTTGTCTCTTTCTCTCTATCTAGTTGTCTCTCTCCCTCTATCTCGTTGTCTCTCTCCCTCTATCTTGCTATCTATCT
>NW_014600086.1:0-488 GCF_000485595.1 Priapulus caudatus | reverse complement strand
TACAATAATCAATAAAGAGGGTGCCACGGGTACAATAATCAATGAAGAGGGCGCCACGGGTACAATAATCAATGAAGAGGGCGCCACTGGTACAATAATCAATGAAGAGGGCGCCACGGGTACAATAATCAATGAAGAGGGCGCCACGGGTACAATAATCAATGAAGAGTGCGCCACATGTGCGATAACAAAGAAAGCACAACGGGTGTGATAACGAAGACAGGGGGCGCCGTGGGTGCGATGACTAAGGTAGAGGGCGCCGCTGCACGCGCCACTCACCTTTGTCGCCCAGATGCTTTGGTCGAGCGGGTGGAAGAGCTTGAAGCAAAAGCCATCTTTCTTCGACGGCCGCTCGATCAGCTCACACACGTTCAGCAGGATCGTTCCCACCCACTGTCCTGCCTGCAGGTAAACACAGGTAAACACAGGTAAACACAGGTAAACAAACACACGGATGCAGCGTTCCCACCCACTGTCCTGCCTGCAGG
>NW_014600085.1:0-488 GCF_000485595.1 Priapulus caudatus | reverse complement strand
TCTCTCTCTCTCCCTCTCTTCACCCCTGCCCTCCCTTTTCTGGCTCGCCCTGTATTCTTCGTCTGTCTAGCCCTAACGCCCGTTCACATTCTCTACATTTCTCACCCGCACTGAAGGTACGAGTTATCACTCACTAGGCGTTCTCTATAATAACGTCCACTCGTCACTTGTGTCGATGATTGAGCCCCTAGCTGCTTACACAACGCACTGTCCAAATTTGCACGCATACCTCTTATAAGTAGGGTAACATATCGTCACAATGGACTACGGGCGATGTGCTAAAATATTCGACTAACCTTGTTTGGTTGCGCGTATTTTCTCGTTAGAGGCAGTTGTGACTTCTTGCATTTCTGCCGTCTGCCGGGGTCGTGGGTGACACACGGCGGTGATATGTGTGTTATACATCTGTGATCTGTATTATACGTACATCTCTCGCTCGCGCTTCCCCCTCCTCTCTCTCTCTCGCTCGCTCTCTCTCTCTCTCTCGC
>NW_014600084.1:0-488 GCF_000485595.1 Priapulus caudatus | reverse complement strand
GATATGAGGTCACACACGCGCGCGCGAGTGCGTGTCATCACACGTGTCAGGCTGACAATGGCGCTCGCGAAAAGCCGCGAAGCTGACCCGAGAATGGCGATATTATTGCATTGGTTGTAGCGGCGAGCGACACGCTTCGCCGAACCCTATCAAAGCACATCATCTCGCAACGCGAAGTATCGATTCTCTCTCTTCATCCCTCCCCCTCCCTCCTCTCCCTCCTCTCTCTCTCCTTCCTCCACGTACCATCACGAGGCTCCTTCCCTCCCTCCTTCCTCCCTTCACGTACCATTACGAGGCTCCCTCCCTCCATCCTTCCTCCCTCCACGTACCATCACGAGGCTCCCTCCCTCCATCCTTCCTCCCTCCACGTACCATCACGAGGCTCCCACCCTCCTTCCTTCCTTCCTCCCTTCCCTTCCCTCTCTTCCGTCGTCGTCGCTGCGTGTGGTCCGCGCAGTGGATCTAGGGTCTCCACGCGAGCAAGC
>NW_014600083.1:0-488 GCF_000485595.1 Priapulus caudatus | reverse complement strand
ACCCCTACCCTCTCTCTCTCTCACGCACCCCCTCCCTCTCTCTCTCTCTCACACGCACCCTCTCTCTCTGTCACACAATCTCTCTCTTCCTCCCTTCCTTTACCTTCTCTCTCCATCCCTCTATCTGCCTCTCTCCTGCTCTCTCTCTCTCTCTATCTCTCTCCCCTCTCACCGTCTCCCCCCCCCCCTATCCCTCCCTTTCTCTCGCTCTATCGTCTTCATCCTCTCCTCGCAGCACATGCGGCGGTATGTTGTTAAGAGGGAGGGCGCGCGCCGTAGTAACAACAACACTACTGCTGCAATCATAACAACGCCGCCAGCATCATTACATACACGCACGCACGCACGCACGCACACACGCACGCACGCACGCACACGCACACACACACATGCACGCACGCACGCACGCACGCACGCACGCACGCACGCACACACACACACACAAACAGACGCACACACGCACACAAATATACGCACACACGCACACA
>NW_014600082.1:0-488 GCF_000485595.1 Priapulus caudatus | reverse complement strand
CGCACGCACGCACGTACTCGCACGCGCGTACACACGCACGCACGCACGTACTCGCACGCGCGTACACACGCACGCACGCACGTACTCGCACGCACGCACGCACACCCACACACGCCCGCACGCACACCCACACACGCACGCACACAAAGCTTAGTGTCATTGTCTTCTGATGATCAGATGACGTTTTTATGTTCTTATGATCTTTTTCAGGGCCTAGATTCATCACGGGTGCGTATGTTACCGTGTGTGGGCAAATGTCAACACGTGTATTTCGTGACAACCATGCAGATTCGGACTATATGTTAACACAGTGTTTATGCATGTCGCAGTGAAGCTACGCCTGTCATTTAGCTGTCGTAGAGTAAGAGAGAGTAGACGACAGCGTATCAGCAGCTTAGTACATCATCACCTAAATCCCACCGTATGCCACAGGCACTTGAAGCGTTTCAATAAAATATAATGCCAAATAAATATGAAATCTAATACTA
>NW_014600081.1:0-488 GCF_000485595.1 Priapulus caudatus | reverse complement strand
GCGATAGTTTAAGCTGCTCATTCAGCATTAACATCACTTCAGCTTGACCACGCTCTTGATTGTAAGTGATTTGACTCACTCTCCCGACCTTTACGCCCGACATTGAAATTTGTGCGCGGGTTCGTAGGCCACCAATATTGTCGAAATAGGCTTTTACTTCATAACCTTTATCCGTACTGAAACTGGTTAAATTGCTCACATTCATTGCTAATAGAAAAACGGATAATAAACCTAGCACAACGAAGATACCCACCATTATTTCTATATTTTTAGATACTCGCATTGATCAATCACTCTCTATAGTCCAAACATAATACTGGTTAAAATAAAATCTAAACCCAATACGGCAAGCGCAGAATAGACCACCGAACGAGTGGTCGCCTCGCTCACTCCCTTGGAAGTTGGAGTGGTGTCATAGCCCTCAAAAACAGCTATCCATGTCACAACAATGCCAAAGATAAAACTTTTAATGAAACCATTGATAAGGT
>NW_014600080.1:0-488 GCF_000485595.1 Priapulus caudatus | reverse complement strand
TCTCCTTTACAGGACCGTTTCGGTATTGTTCAGCGACTGGAATTTTATAGCAGCGCCGACTTGTGTCATATCATTCTGCGCTCTGCCAATTTGCTGGCGATCGAAATCGCCGAAGGAGGTGCCCGCGAAATTGCCAATCGTTCCCGGGGCACTCCGCGTATAGCCAATCGTCTACTACGACGGGCGCGTGACTATGCGAGGTTAAGGGCGATGGCATCATCAGTGAAGAAATTGCCGAAGCCGCCTTGAATATGCTTAAGGTCGATCGATCTGGTCTCGATCATATGGATCGACGCCTGATTTTATCGTTAATCGAAAAATTCGAAGGCGGACCGGTTGGCGTCGAAAACCTGGCTGCTGCGATAGGCGAGGAACGCGGTACCATCGAAGATGTCATAGAGCCTTACCTGATTCAGCAGGGCTTTATGATGCGAACACCGCGAGGGCGTGTGGTAACATCGCTGGGATATACGCATTTTGGCTTCAAC
>NW_014600079.1:0-488 GCF_000485595.1 Priapulus caudatus | reverse complement strand
TATATATATATATATATATATATATATATATATATATATATACTGTATATATATATATATAATGCATAATATAGATAAAAAAATAACAATTATTATTATTAGTGAAACTAATGATAATAATGGTACGTAATACATTATACATATATGAATAATGCTATAACGTAGGTGATGATGATAATGGTACGTAATACGTTATACATATATGAATGATGCTATAACGTAGGTGATGATAATAATGGTACGTAATACGTTATACATATATGAATGATGCTATAACGTAGGTGATGATAATAATGGTACGTAATACGTTATACATATATGAATGATGCTATAACGTAGGTGATGATGATAATGGTACGTAATACGTTATACATATATGAATGATGCTATTACGTAGGTGATGATAATAATGGTACGTAATACGTTATACATATATGAATGATGCTATAACGTAGGTGATTATGATAATGGTACGTAATACGTTATAC
>NW_014600077.1:0-488 GCF_000485595.1 Priapulus caudatus | reverse complement strand
TAGACACACGCACGCACGCACGCACGCACGCACGCACGCACGCACGCACACACACACACGCGCACACATGCACGCACGCACTCACACACACACGCACGCACGCACGCACACACACACGCACGGACACACGCGCACACACGCACGCACACACACACACGCACGGACACTATCACACCATCGGTCGATCTCACGCACGCCTGTGCGCTTTCTGAACCCTTTCGCCACCAATTTTCTTTCACGCCGTGTTTTGCACGAGTTAGCAAAACTTTTTTCGACATTCGTTCACTTCTGCTGCTGCTACGGTTACTGTCGCCATGGCAACGAACTAACAATTTTTCATTAGTAGAAGAGAACGAGTTGATCCGTCGTTCTTCCGGTGTTTCAAACAAGTCGCTGCATTACTAACAAATCGTGTACTCTTGCATCGTCCCTCTAGGAAACTCGCGGCCATCCTGTTTCGTAATCAGCAGAAGCGGATCGGAGCGAAT
>NW_014600076.1:0-488 GCF_000485595.1 Priapulus caudatus | reverse complement strand
CACGTTTTTGGCTGCTCAGGTAATTTAACCTGTACCGATAGCTCTCGTAGTTGCTGGCGAGGAACATCAGCTGGTGCATTAGTCAATGGGCAAGCCGCGGTTTGTGTTTTGGGAAAGGCGATTACATCACGGATAGAATCAGTGTGTGTAATCAACATCACTAAACGGTCTAAACCAAAGGCCAATCCACCAAGGGGAGGGCAACCAAATTTTAAGGCTTGGAGCAAGAATCCGAATTTTGCGTTGGCTTCTTCTTCTGAAATCCCTAAAACGTCAAATACGGTTGATTGCATCTCAGAATCATGAATACGAATCGAACCACCGCCGACTTCATAGCCATTAATTACCATATCGTAAGCATCTGATAATGCCGAAGCGGGGTTGGCGCGCAATTCTTCAGCGCTACATGTTGGTGCGGTGAAGGGGTGGTGTAGTGCCTGAAAGCGATTATCTTTTTCGCTCCATTCAAACATAGGGAAGTCGACAAT
>NW_014600075.1:0-488 GCF_000485595.1 Priapulus caudatus | reverse complement strand
CTGACTGTTACAGCACGGGACAGATGCTACGTGTTACAGTATCATGCTCATGACACGCTGACTGTTACAGCTCGGGACAGGTGCTACGTGTTACAGTATCATGCTCATGACACGCTGACTGTTACAGCTCGGGACAGATGCTACGTGTTACAGTATCATGTTCATGATACGCTGACTGTTACAGCTCAGGACAAATGTCTCAGGTAGAGGCGATGCGTTCGACAGAGTATCTCGACAAGGAAGACGACTACGTGCCGTGGAAGACAGCGCTGGATGCATTCAGACACCCGGATACAATGCTGAGCACAACGCCAACATACGGCCTGTGGCTAGTATGTATACACACACGCACGCGCACGCACGCACGCACGCACGCACGCACGCACACACGCACACACACGCACACGCACACGCACGCACGCTCACACACACGCACGCACGCACACAGGCACGCACGCACGCGCACGCACGCACACACACACACGCAC
>NW_014600074.1:0-488 GCF_000485595.1 Priapulus caudatus | reverse complement strand
ATTCTTCCCGTCTCTCTCGCTACAGTAATCATTTGCTCGACAACTCGGCTTTTATCACCTGAGTGGCACCCTCCCTCCCACTCACCCCCTCTCTCACCTGAGTGGCCCCTCCCTCCCACTCACCCCCTCTCTCACCTGAGTGGCCTCTCCCTCCCACTCACCCCTCTCTCACCTGGGTGGCCTCTCCCTCCCACTCACCCCTCTTTCACCTGGGTGGCCCCTCCCTCCCACTCACCCCCTCTTTCACCTGGGTGGCGCCTCCCTCCCACTCACCCCGCCCACATTGTCACGCTGCCGCCGAAGAGGCGTACGTGCGCACCTATACCTGGCCAGGTATTAGAGACACTGTAGGTGTTAGATTGTAGTTATAGGGCTTAGGTATATAGTTATAGTTCACTCATAGTACTTGAAGGCTAAACCTTAGCCCGGCGGTCATGGCTAGTGGGGTGTGGGTAGGGGGGGGGGGTCTAGGTGTTGGATACCCAGCC
>NW_014600073.1:0-488 GCF_000485595.1 Priapulus caudatus | reverse complement strand
GTGGTTAGAAGGAATGGAACCGGGGCGTAATAAAGGTGGTTATGTGGATACTCATGAAAGATATATTTATATTCATGGTACTAATCATGAAGCGTTAATCGGCACGCCATCTTCAATAGGTTGTATCCGAATGCGTAATCAAGACGTAGTTGATTTGTTTAGGCAAGTTGAAATAGGCAGTGAAGTTCTTATAGAAGAATAACTATAAGTTAGCTAACTAAAAGTAATAAATGATTAAGGTTAAGTGATGACAGATAAAAAAAACAATACAGAATATGGTTTTGCCACACGCGCTGTGCGCGATGGGCAAGTACGTACGCACGAAAATGAACATAGTGAAGCAATATTTACGACGTCGAGTTATGTTTTCTCCTCTGCAGCAGAAGCCGCGGCACGATTTTCTGGTGAACAGCCAGGTAATATTTATTCAAGGTTCACCAATCCAACAGTAAGAACTTTTGAAGATCGTTTAGCTTCATTAGAAGGTG
>NW_014600072.1:0-488 GCF_000485595.1 Priapulus caudatus | reverse complement strand
CCCACCACACACACACCCCCACACCCCACCCGCGCGCGTGACAGCGAGCAGTGGGCGGTGCCGCGTCCGGCCCACCCGATCTCAATGTTGGTTTTTCTCGTTGTTTCGCCGCCGCCGACAACAATAGCTCGCATCGTCGCCTACGCGACAACAACCCCCTCCCCCTCCTCCCCCTCCCCCACGCGCGCGACCCTTCCCTTCCCCCGCGTCGCATTCCCCCCCCGTCCTTTCTCTCTCTCTCTCCCACGCCCAGCCTTAAGCCGCTTGTCTCCAGCTAGAGATGACCGCTCGCGCATAAAGCCGCCCGATCGTCTGCCATTATCTCGCGCCGTCTGCAAGTCGCCTCCCCCTCCTCCCTCCCTCCTTCTTGTAAGGAGACGGTGGGAGCGAAGATGACGCGGGAGGGGAGGGGAGGAGGTGGCGGGTGCCGGAACGACAGGTCTTTCTTCGCGCGCACGCGATGCAGTAAGATAGATAGATGGATGGAT
>NW_014600071.1:0-488 GCF_000485595.1 Priapulus caudatus | reverse complement strand
CGAACGCCACTGCGTGGCTGGACAGCCTTATTGAACGCGAAGATCCAGGTGAGACTGAAGCAGAACTGCGAGGACCTTCCACTGCGTTTGATGCAACTACAGGAACATTGTCGATATTCGATATCGACATTCAAACAAGCAGCGGTACGACGATTTACGAAGACTTCGACGAGCAACCCATCAGTCAATCGGCCTTTTTCGATCTGTTATCGAATCAACTCTTTGTTAGCGTCGAGTGGCGACCGTTTTCGTCCACGACGGATGCTCCTTCGAAGGTGTCCTTGGAATATGACTAGTCACTGAGCGTCTATTATCTAGGTTCTGCTACCTAGGTTCATCGCCTACATAGCTCATATCTTTGCTATCCGTGTTGCAGCGATTGGACTGTTAAAACGAGCAGATCACTTGCCTGAATCGGTCGATTGCGGTCTACGTCATCTGACCTAATATGGAATCTCCCTGCCAAATACCGGGTCGACAGGTCGCAT
>NW_014600070.1:0-488 GCF_000485595.1 Priapulus caudatus | reverse complement strand
GATAACAACAATAACAGTAACAGTAACTGGAATAACGCTAATAACTGGAATAACAATGGTAGTGGTTATGGCGATGGTTCAGGTGATGGCTCTGGTGATTTTGATGGTAACTTCAACTTTGGTATGAGCGGTAAAGGCAGTGGTCGCGGTAACGCCCGTAACAACTACTCTGGTAACAATAACTGGGATAACCGTTGGAACAATAGCAATGGTTATAACAATAATAATGGATATTATAATCGTCCTAATTATGGTCAAAGACCTCAGTATGGTCCTGGCCCTCAGTATGGCCCTGGCCCTGGTTCTGCACCAGCAGCACCTGCTCAAGCTCCAGCTCCAGCTCCAGCTGCAAATTAGGCTGATTTATGCTCTATTGATGGAAAAGCAGGTTGATTAATAATCTGCTTTTCTTATCTGAGTTTTGCTGGAATCGATCATCGATTTATAGTTTAAATTAGTGGTGTGGCAGTAGTATGCAGAAAGTTAGT
>NW_014600068.1:0-488 GCF_000485595.1 Priapulus caudatus | reverse complement strand
GAGAGAGAGAGAGAGAGAGAGAGAGAGAGAGAGGAGGGGTGGATAGTTGAGTTGGTGTACACACACAGAGAGAGAGAAAGAGAGAGGAGGGGTTGGATAGTTGAGATGGTGTACACACATTTGCCATGACGTCATCACCATCCTAGTGCAGACGGCATCATCAGCTTCATCTTCTTGCGTTGCTAGGCGACCCGCGTGCTAACGAGCAGACGGGATTGACGGCGATGCACACGGTGTGGATGCGGCAGCACAATCGCATCGCCCGCAAGCTGAAGGGGCTCCGGAGGCGCGCTAGTGACGAGCGACTCTTCCAGGTGGCGCGCAGGATCGTGGGAGCACAGCTGCAGTGGATAACGTTCCAATACTGGCTGCCGTTGATACTCGGAGATCACTACAGGACGTACGTATAGAAAGACACCACCTATATCCTCCTCACTTACGCTCTCTCCTCTCTCTCTCTCTATCTCTCTCTCTCTCTCTCTCTCTCT
>NW_014600067.1:0-488 GCF_000485595.1 Priapulus caudatus | reverse complement strand
GAAATATTTAAATTAACCAACAGTCGTAGTTTCACCAGTACGAACACGTTTCACGATTTCACCAATCACAGTTCGGCTGACTCTTCCTTTCATTTCGGCGTGGATTTTTCGAATGCTAAGATCGGTTGAGCTTGCAAGCGTTTCAATTTGCTTTCGTTGGAACGTGGGGGTAGCTGGCCTGCCCAAATGCTTTCCCCTCGATTTAGCCGCTCGCATACCTGCGGTAACCCGCTCGCTAATGAGTGAGGATTCTAACTCTGCCATTGCTCCAATCAGAGTAAACATCGCTTTCCCCATCGGCGATGTGGTATCGATTTGATCCTGAATGCTGACAAACCGAATATTGAGATAATTGAATTCTTCCAGTGCGGTCAGTAAATGTTTGGTGGATCGAGCAAAGCGATCAAATTTCCACACAAGTACACAATCAAATTCGTGACGGCGTGCGGCTTGAAGTAGAGCATCGAGCTGTGGGCGACCTTGTTTCC
>NW_014600066.1:0-488 GCF_000485595.1 Priapulus caudatus | reverse complement strand
AATACGTATTGTAATAGTAGAGAGCGAGAGTGTGTGTGTGTGTGTGGGAGAGAGAGAGAGCGCACGCAAGAGGGTGAGTGAGAGAGTGAGTGGGAGAGCGCGAGAGAAAAAGAGAGCGCATGAGAGTGAGAAAGAAAGAGAGAGAGCCCGAGAGAGACAGAAACAGAGAGAGAGAGCACGAGAGATATACTCGTGCATATCCGTGATGTATTACGCAATACCACCCACCTCACTCGTTAGACTAAACGCCCTCTGGCGGCGCACACAGGCGCCCTCTATCGTCAAGTAATCTCATCTGCTTTCCTTCCCCTGTGGCAGCATCTCAGTGATCCTCGGCGCCGACCACAAAGGTCAACCGCAGTTCAACGGCGAGCTGTCTCGCGTGAACCTGTGGAGTAGCGCCCTCTCTGCGAGCAACGTGAGCGCCATCTACGCCGACGGCAACTGCTCGATGGGAGACCACGGTCCAGGTGAGTGAGAGAGAGGGG
>NW_014600065.1:0-488 GCF_000485595.1 Priapulus caudatus | reverse complement strand
CGCCCTGTAGTGAGTTGCTTGCCCTGTGCAGGGGTTAACGTAGATACTGGTATGCTTACGTGATCCGTTACTATATATATATATATATATATATATATAAATGTATATATATGTGTGTGACGAAACGGTTTCAATTAGAACGAATAGATATATATATATATATATATATATATATATATATACATATATGACGAAACGGGTTCAATTAGAACGAATAAATCTCAATCATCGCGATATCAGCTGACGTCATCATGCCCGTGGTGCCCGCTGCTTTTCACCAAGTCTCTTAACAATTATTCTCATAATGCGACTGCAGCGCAAAACCCACCGCGTCGCTCGCATCTTATTCCCCCGACCAGCGCCAGCATTAGCGTAAGCTAAAAACAGCTGCGATTAAGCCAATCGAGATGGAAAGAAGAGTGAGTATAGATTGGGAACTGCCGGCTCTAGTGTCGCAGAAGCCGCAAAACTGCAGTGAGTCTTTCTGG
>NW_014600064.1:0-488 GCF_000485595.1 Priapulus caudatus | reverse complement strand
CATGCGCGAGGCATGCGCACGGCCTAAAACATTGTGATTAAAAACATAATTTTAAACATAACCCAAATTATTAAATTTTTTATAGAAATATTATAATATTTGCTGTATGCTTAGCAATGTCAGTTGCGGGTTATATATGTAAAATCTCAATGTTAGAAATTTTTCATAATCATGTGCGGCCTGCATATTGATTTTTCCTTACGCCATGTTCGTTTGAAGAGTGCAATGTGGATGTGATAAACTTTTGTTTATACTCATCTTAGTGTCTTATATTATTGTGTCATCTCATCAGCAACATGCTCAGTAGAAAGGAAGAGTTAGAGCGCAAGAAAGCGAAGCTTCAGGCTATGCGGGATGAAAAGAAAAAGAAGGAAGGAGATCGTGTACGGAAAAAAGAGGTGTGTTACTGTGTACGATCACCTCCGCTGGCACTTCCACAGGGACCTGAGGCGAAAAAAAAAAAGTGTTATATATATAAATAGGGGCTA
>NW_014600063.1:0-488 GCF_000485595.1 Priapulus caudatus | reverse complement strand
AAGTGGGCCATGCTTGATGCATCCATCAAAGGATGGCATGACGCAATCAGTTGAACAGCTATCTGACAATGAAGTGAATGAGCGTCCGCTTTCAGGTACGGTGTTAGCATTTGATTTTGGGAAAAAACGTGTCGGCGTGGCTATTGGGGAGTGTAGTATCGGGCTAGCTCATCCGCATTTGACCATTGACGACGAGAAAACGGAACTACGTTTTTTGGCAATCGCAAAATTGATTGAAACATGGCAGCCGGTATTATTTGTCGTGGGATTGCCAACCCATGTTGATGGGACTGAACATGAATTAACGCGCTTGAGCCAACGATTTGCGCGGCGGTTAGAAGGTCGTTTTAAAATTAATGTGGCGATGGTTGATGAGCGTTACACCTCTTTAACTGCGAGTGAAATGTTGCGTGAACAGGGAATCAAAGGTAGAAAACAGAAAGCGATGCTTGATCAAGTGGCGGCACAACAGATACTTCAATCTTATT
>NW_014600062.1:0-488 GCF_000485595.1 Priapulus caudatus | reverse complement strand
TACAGGTAGCATGGAATAATACAGGTAGCATGGAATAATACAGGTAGCATGGAATAATACAGGTAGCATGGAATAATACAGGTAGCATGGAACAATACAGGTAGCATGGAATAATACAGGTAGCATGGAATAATACAGGTAGCATGGAATAATACAGGTAGCATGGAATAATACAGGTAGCATGGAACAATACAGGTAGCATGGAATAGTACAGGTAGATGCAGGAGATAATCACAGGTGCGCGGTTTCAGCCCGAGTGCACAGGTAACGAGCGGATAGAACAGCTAGTGAGCACAGGTAAGCCGAGCTAGCACGGCGTGCTACCGTATAACACTCTAACCATTACTAGCTTACCGACAGGTTGCCTGTTACACACACACACACACACACACACACACACACACACACACACACACACACACACACACACACACACACACACACACACACACACACACACACACACACACACACACACACACACGACG
>NW_014600061.1:0-488 GCF_000485595.1 Priapulus caudatus | reverse complement strand
GAGAGAGAGAGAGAGAGAGAGAGAGAGAGAGAGAGAGAGAGAGAGAGAGAGAGAGAGAGAGAGAGAGAGAGAGAGAGAGAGAGAGAGAGAGAGAGAGAGAGAGAGAGAGAGAGAGAGAGAGAGAGAGAGAGAGGAGAGAGAGAGAGAGGGTTTTTTACTTACACCTCTGTCATCGGCTGTGCTTGGAGGGGGCGGGGGTTTCACACAGTCCCTGTACAGCATCCGCAGACGTTCACAGTGCTTCTCAAGGGACGGCAGCCGCTCTCCTGCACAACAGAAGCAATGAAGTTAGTAGCAATGACTCACGTGTAATAGAAGGAGTTATCCGATCAACACGATGCTTCCATCCGATCCTCAGCATATAACGTTCAACATGTAGACAACTGCTCTCTCTCTCTCTCTCTCCTCCCCCTCTCTCTCTCCCTCTCTCTCTCTCTCTCTCTCTCTCTCTCTCTCTCTCTCTCTCTCTCTCTCTCTCTCTCTCTCTC
>NW_014600060.1:0-488 GCF_000485595.1 Priapulus caudatus | reverse complement strand
GTTGCAGCCATCACCTTGGGTTTCTACACAGCTGGAGACCTGGTAAGCTTCGGCTTAGCCGTTCTAATATGTTTGCCCATCGTTCCAATGATACTGCTAGTCGTGAAAGTTACCAAAAAGTCCTGTTGTTCTCGCTGTGGTGCAAGATATTTCTGGAAGCATCGATGTACCACCTTTTGCACCAACTGCACAATGAGAGCTATAACCGAGGACCACTACAATGTTTGCACTAATGGTGGAAGAAAGGTGACAGGATTCAAGCTTTTGTTTTTTAAATATAGGCTTCTTGTTGAGTACACTAGCACCATTATCTACTCTATTGTAAAGGTGGCCAAAAAGATGCTGAGCCTCGCTTTAGTGCTTACCCTGATCATTCTGCTGATGATGGCCATTAAAATTGATGCCAAAGATATTGAATTTGATGATTCACTCTTCGACAAAACTCACCTAACCACCTTAGGTTTTGAGGAGTACAATACCAGACTCCC
>NW_014600059.1:0-488 GCF_000485595.1 Priapulus caudatus | reverse complement strand
CTTGTACATACATTGAAACAACCATAGTGTCGTTTGCAACATCGGCAGATGATGCGACCTGCAAACTAACATGGTTATAATTTTGAACCGCCTCATGTGCTGAAACGTTATGAAATGTTAAGAGTGCTACACATGCTAATAAATAATAAGGGAATTTCATCAAGCTCTCCAATAAATTAAGAAGGTTGTTTATCTAATAATTGAAAGTCAGACCAAACAAAAGCTTATGGGTTCAATTGAATGCAGCCCATTAATAACGTAGCTACACGCTTCAGGTCACGCAGAGGACATAAGCAATTAATAGAGGTGCCCTTATAACTGATTAGTTACCGACTCTTCTTGAGCTTGATCTTCTTGCGCCTGCTTTACCGCAGCATCACGTCGCGCATTTTGCGTTTTAAAATAATCTTCATCGATATCTTCGGTAACATAAACGCCATCAAAACAGGATGAATCAAACGATTTTATTTCGTCATTGCCTTGCTGTA
>NW_014600058.1:0-488 GCF_000485595.1 Priapulus caudatus | reverse complement strand
GATTGTTGGTATTATTGTGGCTTCGGGTATTTGTTACTACGGCTTCGGTTGGTTGAAAGGTGTAGCGGGTGATTTCACTTTCTGGATTGCCTCGGTCATTGTCTTAGTCACCTATGTGCTGCTGGTGAAATATTCGACCAAATTCCCCGAGCTCGGGCGTAGCGATACCATTGAAGAACTGCCGGTACCCGGGCCGATTGTGAAAGCAGGTCTTTACTACCTGTTGCCGGTGCTGGTGTTGATCTGGTGTTTAACCGTGGAAAGGCTCTCCCCCGGGCTGTCGGCGTTTTATGCGTCGATATTTATGGCGGTCGTCTTGCTGACGCACAAGCCTTTGAAGGCCATCTTCCGTGGTGAGAGCGAACTCACGGTTTACTTTAAAGAATGCCGGGCTGATTTTGTCGAGGGCATGGTAGCCGGTGCGCGGAACATGATCGGTATCGGTGTGGCTACGGCCTGTGCGGGTATTATTCTCGGTACGGTCACGC
>NW_014600057.1:0-488 GCF_000485595.1 Priapulus caudatus | reverse complement strand
CCACACACACACACACACACACACACACACACACACACACTCGGAGCTAGCCGTCAGCATGTCTTTAATTGATGACTGTTGTTCGGAAGGCGAATTAGAAACAGGCGGATATACCTGTTGGACATTCCCGTCACACTAGCGCAGCAATCGTCTGCCTTCCTCTACACGAGTGATAAAATCATTCCTAATTGCCATCGCCGTAGAAACGCATGTTTGGTAGAGGGAGAGAGCGCTGACGGTGTGAGAGTGCGTTTGGCATTTATCCTATAACTGGTGTATGTTGTGTTTCCTTGGCTGTGTCTGTTCATGTTTAGTCGTGTCTATGGGGCCGGGAGATTGTCACGTCAGCGTGTGTGGCTGTACGCGCATGTCGTGTTCCATCTCACCTGTATTCGCTGAACACATATGAAGCTCTTAGAGTATGCGCTATATATATATATATATATATATATATATATATATATATATATATATATATATATATATAT
>NW_014600056.1:0-488 GCF_000485595.1 Priapulus caudatus | reverse complement strand
ACCCACCCACCACTATACCTACCTACTTACCTACCTATATACATACATACATACATACCTATCTATCTACCTACCTATCTATCTACCTCCCTGCCGTCCCACCCACCCACCTACCCACCCACCCAGAAAAAACCACCCCCACCGACTTGAACGACAACAACAAGCATAATATCAACCGCGGTATCCATAAAAGCTTTTACACACAGAATACTGAAACGTTTCCTACGCCTTTCGCAGATTCCGCGAGTTAACATGAAAACGAAAATACATAACTTTCAACGATAGACATGATTATCCTTCATTACACAATTTACACGTCACGAAATAGCAACCGCTATTAGCAACAACTAAACAGAAAACGGAAAACGAAAAACGGAAATATTAAGATTGTCATGATTCCGAGCGTATTTCATCTTTTACGGTAATAGGTACTGTAATCTGTATAAGGAAGCACGCACGGGCATATATATATATATATATATATATAT
>NW_014600055.1:0-488 GCF_000485595.1 Priapulus caudatus | reverse complement strand
TAGTGTGTGTGTGTGTGTGTGTGTGTGTGTGTGTGTGTGTGTGTGTGTGTGTGTGTGTGAGTGTGTATGTGTGTGTGTGTGTGTGCGTGCGTGCGTGCGTGCGTGTGTGTGTGTGTGTGGGTGTATCGCTCGTATCGACGTTTCGTTTCTTATCGGATATACTTCCTGCGTGCGATTTTGAAAGAAACCCTTCCCCGCTTGAATGCATGCTGTCTGCTTTCGTTATCACGGTTATTGTGGCCGTCGTACAATATTCGCTATATTATACGTTTACCTGCAAACGTGTGGTCGATATTTTAGTCGGTTATTAAAGGCATCGGTTGTCGTGAGCATGGTGTGTGCGCATGCATGAGAAGGCGAGAGAAGTAACTATATTAGAAGGAATATGTGCATTCGTGCCTGTGTGTGTGTGCGTGCGTGCGTGCGTGCGCGCGCGCGTGCGTGCGTGCGTGCGTGCATGCGTGCGTGCGTGCGTGCGTGCGTGCGTG
>NW_014600054.1:0-488 GCF_000485595.1 Priapulus caudatus | reverse complement strand
AAGCATTTCAACAGATTGAAACGTGGCGTGATGCGTTAATCGCTGGCGACAACGTGGCATTTGAAGCCATCACCGACGAATATCCAAGTGCTGATCGCCAGCATATGCGCCAGTTGATACGTAACGCTAATAAAGAAGCGGTACAGAACAAGTCACCCAAATCATCTAGATTACTATTCAAATATTTACAAGAAGCTTAAAGAACTCTAATCAAGAGATACCTTAACTGGAGAACACCTACATGCCAAAAGCAGGCGACTTAAAACGTGGAATGATTATCGAAATAAATGGTATTCCACATGCAGTTAAAACCATCGAGGCAAAAAGCCCTTCTTCACGCGGCGCCTCGACACTCTACAAGATTCGTTACAATAACTTAAAGACAGGTCAAAAACTGGATGAGTCTTATAAATCGGATGATATGCTCAAAGAAGCCGACTGCATCAAAGTGGATGTGCAATTTTCGTATATCGATGGCAATCACTATA
>NW_014600053.1:0-488 GCF_000485595.1 Priapulus caudatus | reverse complement strand
ACACACACACACACACGCTCTCTCTCTCTCTCTCTCTCTCTCTCTTTCACTCTCTCTCTCGCTCTCTCTCTTGCTCTGTCTCTCTTTCTCACTCTCTCTCTCTCGCTCTCTCTCTCGTTCTCTCTCTCACACACACGCACTCTCTCTCACCCGCTCTCTCTCTCTCTCGCTATCTCTTTCTCTCTCGCTCTCGCTCTCTCTGTCTCTCGCTCTCGCTCTCTCTGTATCTCGCTCTCGCTTGCTCGCTCTCACTCTCTCTCTCGCTGTCTCACTCACGGTCGCTCTCTCACTCTCCCGCTCTCGCTTGCTCGCTCTCTCTTTTTCTCTCTCACTCTCCCGCTCTCGCTCGATTTTTACTGTCCCCCTCACTCTCCCTCTCCCCCTCTCTTCTCCCTCCCTCCCTCCCTCCCCCTCTCTCCATCGCTCTCCCTCCCCCTATCTCCCCTCCCCCTCTCTCTCTCTCTCTCTCTCTCTCTTCTCTCTACTCT
>NW_014600052.1:0-488 GCF_000485595.1 Priapulus caudatus | reverse complement strand
CTTTCATAGGCTATAACAGCTTAAATAGGCCGCAAGTTGCGGCAATTAAATACCGCAACTTGCGGCCTATCACTTTTTCGATTCGAAAACAGAAATTCCATTTTCATATCTTTAATTTCTTAAAAACATCTAAGGTTCAACAAGTTATCACGATTTCCAATTGACCTCTACCCACTATTTTTAACCCGCTATTATTTAATATGATGGAAAATCGCCGTATATGCCTTGCTTAAATAATTTCCCAGGAGTACTGCTCACGGCATGAGAATATACTGAGAACTTGATAATGAATCATACGCTCAAATCTCCACTTAACAAATCAAACTCCTTCGCGAATTCAATCTCTTCCAGAAGCAATTTATTCAACCGTCCGATAGTCTGTGACAATGTATGGTAGTAGTTTGAATCATGAAAGACCGTCTGACGGCCACGAGCCCGATTTATCACATGATAGGTAACGTTTTCGTACTGAATTCTAAGAGGACGGG
>NW_014600051.1:0-488 GCF_000485595.1 Priapulus caudatus | reverse complement strand
AGGAAGGAGGGAGGAGGAGAGAGGAGATGATAGAGGAGGAGGAGGGAGATGATAGAGGAGGAGGAGGGAGGGAGGAGGGAGATGATAGAGGAGGGGGAGGAGGAGGAGTGAGGGAGGGAGGGAGGAGGGAGGAGGATAGACCCTCCTCCTCCCTCCTCCCTCCTCCTCCCTCCTCCCTCCTCTATCATCTCCCTCCTCCCTCCTCCCTCCCTCCTCTCTCCTCCCTCCTCCAGGAGGGAGATGATAGAGGAGGAGGGAGGAGGAGGAGGAAGAGGAGGGAGGGAGGAGATGATAGAGGAGGGAGGAGGGAGGAGGAGGGAGGAGGGAGGAGGAGGAAGGAGGAGGGGGAGGGAGGAGATGATAGAGGAGGAGGAGGGAGATGATAGAGGAAGGAGGAGGGAGGAGGAGGGAGGAGGGAGATGATAGAGGAGGAGGGAGGAGATGATGGAGGAGGAGGGAGATGATAGAGGAGGGAGGAGGGAGATGAT
>NW_014600050.1:0-488 GCF_000485595.1 Priapulus caudatus | reverse complement strand
TGTGTGTGTGTGTGCGTGCGTGCGTGTATCTGTGTGAACGCGTGTGCTCCCACGATACTGATAAACGTACCAATACGTGTACTTTATGTATTTATTCGTTACTAAATAAGTATAACGTACTTACATCATTACAAAACCGGTAAATTTTCAACGTTTCTACTCACACAAGTTAAAACCGAACATCTAATGTATACCTCAGTAAAACCACTGAAATGCTAAGAGTCAAATATAGCAGCGCTTTGCATGCAGTCTGCATTAATGAAGAATTCCTTATGATCATCGACGCGTTCTTGATAATATCCTTTACCTTGTTGTAATTCCTCAATATTTTGCCTACAGTACCAGATAATAGCAGGTAACATAACACTCGCAATCTCTATTTTTACACAAACACGACGCTTCATATCTCACAACATGGGCGCAACCAATAAACACAACTCTGACTTCCAAAATTCGTAGACGGTAAATATTACAGTAGTAAACAATCG
>NW_014600049.1:0-488 GCF_000485595.1 Priapulus caudatus | reverse complement strand
GGCAACACCTGTTTCAGCCGGTATAGTACAAATCGTAGATTTAGTTAACCAAGGTTATAAGTTAGTCAAACCTTAACTCTTTTCAAACAATATCAACTGTAAATATATTAATAGATTCACATCCCGGAGGATGAACAGTGATTACCAATAAACAAAAAAATTGTACAAAGCATCGGACTTACGTCTTGCCTGCTTTCACCAACAGTATTTGCAGCAAACTGGTTAATGCTACAGGGTACAGAACCTGATAGTGCTGCACCACGTGCTAAAGTTTGGGGCTTTGCACAGTTTCAATACCAACATGATGGAAGTGACCCAAATGGTGCTGGTGGTTACATCCCACCGAAACTAATTGGCCCAAATTTATCATCACAGGAAGCGTTTAATGTAAACCGAGCACGAATCGGGGTACGCGGAACAGGCTTCCCACTAGATGGCAAAGTTAATTATTTTTTGCTTGCCGAGTTTGGTAACAACGGCATCACAGC
>NW_014600048.1:0-488 GCF_000485595.1 Priapulus caudatus | reverse complement strand
CTCTCTCTCGCTCTCTCTCTCTATCTCTCTATCTCTCTATCTATCTATCGCTCTCTCATCCTTCTCTTTCTTTCTTTCTTTTTCTCTTTCTTTCTCTCTCGTTCTCTCCCCCTCTCTCTTTCTTTCCTTCTCCCTTCTCTCTTTCCTTCTCTTTCACACCCCCGTTAGCATTCTCTCTCTCTCAATCACTTAATTTTCATCTATTCGCTCTCTCCACTCCTTGTCTCTTTCTCTCTCTCTTCCTCTTTCTTTACCATCGTTTTCATCTCAAACATCCCATCTCTGCGCTTCATTATTATTCCCTCTCAAGCTTTCCTCATAACCCTTCATCATCATTTTCCTTCCCAGATAAATCACGTAAAATTAACGTTTACTCGAAGCGACGCGATCGGCGTACTTCAGCGTATCACCATCATTCACCACGTCTGAACGCTGCTACACTGTCCGGCTATTTAGCCAAGAGAAAGAGAGCGAAAGAGATATACATA
>NW_014600047.1:0-488 GCF_000485595.1 Priapulus caudatus | reverse complement strand
TTGAAAATAATGCGCAGTCCATTATTTTCTTTCAGCCATTCTCGAGCAGTTTGTACAGCCAGTTCGGCGGCATCCTGTTGGGGATATCCGTAGACTCCTGTGGATATGCAGCAAAATGCGATGGTAGCAAGCTTCATCTCCCTGGCTTTATCAAGACAACTGATATAACACTTTCTCAGATCATTGACATCCTGCTCGCCAGGTTTCCCGTTGCGTACGATAGGCCCTACTGTGTGAAAGATATATCTAGCTGGTAAATTATAGCCCGATGTCACCTTCACTCCACCGTTCTGGAGTTCCGCCCCCTTCATCTGAGCATGGCAGTCGAGCCGCACCTGAATACCCGCGCCGCTATGTATCACATTATCGATACAGTTATGAAGGGGCTGGAAACATCCCAAAAGGACGGAATTACAGGCGTTGACAATGGCATCACACTTTAGTCGCGTAATATCCCCTTGCCACAACGCAATATCGTCGGTATAGGC
>NW_014600046.1:0-488 GCF_000485595.1 Priapulus caudatus | reverse complement strand
GCGCACAAAGCAGTAGATGCATACTTCAAGCCGCGTCCTACGGGGCTTTAGCACCAACCCAGACTCTGCGCTGCACTTTTTCGACAGGCCATAGCATGGCTTCAAAACGCATCTTGATTCTGAACTGGTCGTAAACCAGAGGACACAATCAATTAATAGAGGTGCCCTTAATTACAAAACACCAGTAAGCTATAGCGCTACACACATACTGAACTTGCCAACGGTTCAAGAATCCGAGCATTAACAAAGAAAACAGACTTGAGACTACACACATGGGGCTACTCGATTTACCAACCACAGAACAAGCGCTGCCAGGTCGTGATACTAAAATGCCTGTGCCAGCTAAACACTTTGTTAATGGCAATGCGTTACAAGCACCTTTTTGCGAGAGCCTACAACAGGTCGTCTTTGGCATGGGCTGTTTTTGGGGCGCTGAACGTAAATTTTGGCAACTCGACGGTGTTTACACCACCGCCGTTGGTTATACG
>NW_014600045.1:0-488 GCF_000485595.1 Priapulus caudatus | reverse complement strand
GGGTTCATTTGAGTTGATATATGCTGCCACAAGCTCACATTTCATCCACTATTCCCGATTTTTGTTTTTTTCTTGATTGATTTACCATCACCAACAAACACCCCATCATTACTTTTTATAGTTGTAAATCTATTTGATAGTGTAGCATTGAAGTCGCCAATAATAGCTAATAGCTGATTAGTTTCTTTCTTTTTAGGTTCAGACCTTGATGTTGCGGTAGCTGGTAACTTTATTGGCTTACTAGTAATTAATTCCTGATGGTTTTCTCTTATTTCATCGTTAATCCTAAATTTTGGAGTGTCCAATGCAACGACCACTTCAGCAAGTTTTGGGGTAATCGGGAGCTTTTTTTCCGCGGCTTTAGCCTCTGCTACTGCTGCAAGTGGCACGCCCACTTTGCTTGGCGCTATTTGTATACTAGTGCCTTTATTCTGCACCATATTCGCCATTATTTTATCGACTTCAGAGACAATATTTTGCTTATTGGC
>NW_014600044.1:0-488 GCF_000485595.1 Priapulus caudatus | reverse complement strand
CTCTCTCTCCTCTCTCTCTCTCTCTCTCTCTCTCTCTCTCGCGCGCGCTCTCTGTCTCTCTCTCTCTTTTTTTTTTTCGGCGGGGCCGTCAGCGACAGTAAATCACGGCTCACATCGTAAAAAGGAAAATCACACGACAAACTACACGGCGGTGTTGCCGCGCTGTCGAACACAAAACCATGTCGTGAGCATCGCAATTAGCTGATAACGTCTCGTGCATGGCAAGAGAGCACAAACCTAGTATTTCGGCTAGTTTCCCCGCCTCACAACCCTCCTCCCTCCTGCTCTCTCTTTCTTTCTTTTCGCGCTCTCTATCTCTTTTCGTTCTTTCGCGCTCTCTCTCTCTCTCGAGGCGGGCGCCAAGAGCGAGTAGACGGAGAGGGAGCGAGAGAGAGATGTGCAGGAGAGAAAAGAGAGATAACAGCGAGAGGAAATTCAAAGAGACCGAGAGAGGAGGAGAGAAGAGAGATGAAGGATGAGAGGAGTAC
>NW_014600043.1:0-489 GCF_000485595.1 Priapulus caudatus | reverse complement strand
CTCACTCTGGGAGGAACCCACGCGATGAAACGAATGCTTGCGATCCTGCTGTGCGCGACGGCTGCGGCCTGCGCGTCGCGCGGGCAGGTCAATCCCGACGTCATGCAGATCGCGACCGCGCCGCTCACCTGTTCGAGCAAGGCGGAATGCGATCTCTGGTGGCAACGCGCCCAGGACTGGGTGCGCAGTCATTCGAAGTACGAAGTGCAGACCGTGACCGACACGCTGATCCAGACGTCTGGCCCGGGCGGCGGCCGGCGCCTGCTCGCCTATGAAATCACGAAGTCGGGCAACCCGGACGGCACGGCCACGATCGGCTTCGCCGCGCATTGCGACAGTTCGCTCGGCTGCAAGCCCAACCCATGGTCGGCAGGCGCGGCGTTCAAGCAGTACGTGCGAACCGGCGTCGATGCGCCGATTCCCGGCGACACGACCACGGGCGCAGGCGGCGACACGGCCGGCGTGAGCGGCGCAGCCGTGGCGGAGCCG
>NW_014600042.1:0-489 GCF_000485595.1 Priapulus caudatus | reverse complement strand
ACCATCATATATAAATAAATAAATAAACAAATACTATATATTATAAATACTATATATATATATATATAGTAAGTAACAGGTTACGCTCAAGCGAATGCGATCATTGGCTGTGGCGTGCGCATGCGCATGGCGGGCCATTACATGCGGAAGATTAGGTTTACCGGACATACGCATAAGCACTAGCGGGGAGGGGGGGGGGGTAAACGGAGTCATGCAATTTATCATACATCACACACACGACATGTCATGCCGTAGCCTCCGGGAGGGGGGGGGGTATGCGATAGCAACTAACACCGCTGCTAGATTTTTGGCGAGCAGAAATATATAGCCAAAGTAAAAAATGAATATATAATGGCAAAACCAGTAATGGAAAAAGCACCATACATTAAAAGATCATAAATAAGCGTGAATGATCAACCTGTGAAACCCTAGATCCCTACCAGTACTACAAACACGCGCGCACACACACACACACACACACACACACAC
>NW_014600041.1:0-489 GCF_000485595.1 Priapulus caudatus | reverse complement strand
GGCGCATTATTTAGCGCATTATCCGTTTTTTGATAATATTGCCTTACCCTTACGTGAATTACATTCGCTCGACGAGTCTTTAATACGTGATTTAGTCATGCTTAAGCTCGACATGGTGGCCATCGATGCTCAACACGCCAACAAAATGCCAGCAGATTTATCGGGCGGTATGATTAAGCGTATTGCATTAGCACGTGCTTTAGCTTTAGACCCTGAGCTATTGTTTTTAGATGAACCCACCGCCGGTCTCGACCCGCAGCTTAGTCAAAGTTTTGTTCATTTAATACAAACCTTACGTGCCGAAATGCAACTAAGCATTGTCATGGTAACGCACGACCTTGATACCTTGGTCGCTTTGTCAGACCGTATTGCCGTGTTGGCAGAAAAGAAAGTGGTAGCAATTGGTAGCCTTCAGGAAATAAGTAACCATCATCACCCATTCATCGATAGCTTTTTTATGGGTAAAAAATATGATGAAGCGATACAATA
>NW_014600040.1:0-489 GCF_000485595.1 Priapulus caudatus | reverse complement strand
GTCGGCGATGGTGAGGGAGTGGGTTGTGGATAATTGCTGTAGCTTGGCCTCATCCGGCCCTCATTCCCCCACCCCACCCCCACCCCACTCCCGCCGCCACCCCCACCCCACCGTACATCCGCCTTGGCTGTACAGCAGGAGGAGGAGGAGGAGGAGGATGAGAATGACAGGTGGAGAGAGATGGGGGCGTCTGCGCGCGCGCGTGGCAGCGGCAGCGGCGGCTAGGTAGGCGACGGTGAGGGAGTGGGTGGTGGATAATTGCTGTAGCTTGGCCTCATCCGGCCCTCATTCCCCCACCCCACCCCCACCCCACTCCCGCCGCCATCCCCATCCCACCCCACCAAGCACTGTCACCCCACACCGCTGCTGCAACTGCTATCTCGTTGACACCTCGCCCGTTACTATGAAATACTAGCGTACGAAATATTGTCGCCTGCTATTATCATAAATAACCCCCACCACCCCCTCCCCCTCCGCCACGCCCAGCGG
>NW_014600039.1:0-489 GCF_000485595.1 Priapulus caudatus | reverse complement strand
GTTAATCGCTTCCAGCTCAATGTCCTTAAGCACGGTCAGCTTTGCATCCTGAAATCGGGCAGAAAGAGCGCAGCACAGGGCAGACTTCTTTACTTTACGATTCAACTTGAAAGCATAAGAGCGTGGCTGCGGACCAAATGCTACCCCACCGCCAACAAAATGTGGCGCACGGATAGTACCCTGTCGAGCATTACCGGTCCCTTTCTGGCGAAAAGGTTTTTTACCACCACCAGCGACTTTACCGCGAGACTTAACCGCTGCAGTTCCCTGACGACGGGCCGCGAGTTGGTAGCGCACCATGTCATGCAACAGGAAGCGTTTGACTTCGGTATTAAATACCTCGTCTGCAAGCTCGCGCTCACCGACCTGTTTTTTATCAAGATCATATACTGTTACAGTTGCCATTACCTATCTCCTGTCGCCGGGAGGCCCTATCAGGCCTTAATTCCCTTGCGAATCGAAACAATTCCATTTTTGGGGCCGGGCACT
>NW_014600038.1:0-489 GCF_000485595.1 Priapulus caudatus | reverse complement strand
AGGTGGGCTGTTGGTTCTATTGCAGAACGCTAGATTTTTTAACATTAACCTTCATGAAAGCGGTCTACAGATGGTGACCGGCACATATGAGTGAGGCAATTCTATTACGATGAACCCACGTAATGAAATTCTGTTTCATTAGAAACTGATCTCAATACTTCACTCTTTCAGAACATTACCCAATTGTGGATAAAAAACATTTTCCTTACCGATTTGATCCATTCGCAATTTCGTGACCGTTTTCGCAAGGTCGTCTATTCCCGATTGGCTATTTAAGATTTCTGAAACATATTAATTAGAACATCATTTTCTACTAGTAACATTTCATATTACAATCATAACAATAATCTATAAGTGAAAATAAAAAACAAAAATCAACTCTCCACCTAGTTAACGAGACAACATTTACTTCAATTTTATCTGCAGATAATACATAATAATCAGCCTCCCCAACTATTAAAGCAACCTCTCATATTAAGATCACCTTTC
>NW_014600037.1:0-489 GCF_000485595.1 Priapulus caudatus | reverse complement strand
CTCTCTCCTCCTCTCTCTCTCTCTCTTCTCTCTCTCTCTCTCTCTCTCTCTCTCCCTCCTTTTACCCTTTCGCCCCCTTCCTATCACCCTCTCTCGCTCGCTCGCTCGTTCGCTCCCACCCTCTCGCCTTCTCCCCTCCCCCCTCCTCTCTCTCCCTCCCCACCCTTCGCCGCCGCGGGCGGGACCCCGTAATCTCGTCATTCGAACATTTTCTCTTTGCTCGCAAAGTGTTAACGCGCTAATATGATTAATTTCTGACGCCATTCAACCCACAAGCAGATTATGGCTACAATGCGGGCACTTGGTTCACCGTCAGCAGCAGCAGCGGCGGCAGCGGCAGCGGGAGCACCTATATATACGGCGGTAGCGGGATACGTATGCTTCACGTTAATGGGAGAGCGTGGAGGACGTGCGCGTGTGTGAGCGGGGTGGCGCACCTGCGCGCACGGGCGGCCGCGACACGTAGTATGTGTGTATATATATATATAT
>NW_014600036.1:0-489 GCF_000485595.1 Priapulus caudatus | reverse complement strand
CTCTCTCTCTCTCTCTCTCTCTCTCTCTCTCTCTCTCTCTTCTCTCTCTCTCTCTCTCTCTCTCTCCTCCTCTCTTTTTCTCTCCTCTCTCTCTCTCTCTCTCTCTCTCTCTCTCTCTCTCTCTCTCTGTCTCACCCTGTCTTTCGGTCTCTTTCCATCTATCTCGCACTTTCGCTTTCTATGTCTCCCCCTCTCCCCCTCCCCCCGTTCTCTCTATCGCAGAACACTCCTGCCTCTGACTCTGATGATCACATTAAAATCAAAGATAAAACGAAGCCGATGTAATGATGCTGATGCTGATCTATGTCTAAAGCTTGACGCTTCCCTTTCTTTGTCCTAAAGAAAACCATTTCGCTAATGCTGAAAACGGGTCATTTGGCCATCACGCGAGTTTGTCTCTCATAATATGTGTCGTTAAGGTCTGTCGGGATTCATTCTAAATGATTTATATATAGTTTATATACATAAATATATATAATATATATATAT
>NW_014600035.1:0-489 GCF_000485595.1 Priapulus caudatus | reverse complement strand
CTCCTCCTTCCTCCCTACTCCTCCTTTGCTCTCCCTGCTCCCCTTTCCTTTCTTCTCCACTCCTTCCTCCTCCCCTCCCTCCCTACTCCTCCTTTGCTCTCCCTGCTCTCCTTTCCTTTCTTCCCTCCTTCCTCCTCTCCTCCCTACTCCTCCTTGCTCTCCCTGCTCCCCTTTCCCTTCTTCTCCGCTCCTTCCTCCCTCTTTCTCCCTACTCCTCCTTTGCTCTCCCTGCTCCCCTTTCCTTTCTTCTCCGCCCCTCCCCTGCTTTTTCTCCTCTGCTCCATTATCCCTCGCTGTGTAAAACTCTGTCTGGATCGATGAAGGTTTTCAGTGATTGCTGCTCTGTGACATTTGTGTGCGCGGGTTTATGTTTGCGCGGCTTATATGTCGTAAAGGTCGGTGGCTTGATGAGTCGTACAAACACGAGGTTAATGTGGCTCATGACAGTGTGGGGGAAGGGGAGGGGGAGGGGAGTGCACATACTCTCTC
>NW_014600034.1:0-489 GCF_000485595.1 Priapulus caudatus | reverse complement strand
CCACTCTTCGATGGTATGTCCGAGACGCCATTCGCTGGCGGCCAGATAAGTCAGATGTCCTTCGGCATCCTCAGAAAGATCGATCAGATGTTTCTTCTGAAAATCCGCCAATAGCGTCTTGTCGTCACACTGAATCCAGCGCGCGGTGGTGTAATTGACCCCTTCGTAAACAGCCGCCACATTGTATTCAGACTTAAGGCGCTCCATGGTGACATCGAACTGCAGCACTCCGACCGCCCCCAGGATAAATTCTGAGCCGGAGACTGGCTTAAATACCTGCACCGCCCCTTCTTCGGCCAGTTGGAGCAGACCTTTTTGCAGTTGCTTCGATTTAAGCGGATCCTTGAGCCGTACCCGCCGAAAATGCTCGGGGGCAAAGCTGGGGATCCCGGTAAACTTCAGGTCTTCCTTCAGAGTGAAGGTATCACCGATCTTGATCGTACCGTGGTTATGCAGGCCGATAATATCGCCCGGGTAGGCCTCTTCGAC
>NW_014600033.1:0-489 GCF_000485595.1 Priapulus caudatus | reverse complement strand
CCAGTTAGAGTCTATCAGCTCTCTAGCATACATTCCTCTTGAAGCATGATCAGCTGGGTTCTCTGCACTGCATACATACCGCCATTGGTGAGGATCTGACTGCTCTCAATTTTTTGGATCCTATTGGCGACAAAAACCTGGAACCGCTTCGCATCGTTATGTATGTAGCCTAACACAATTTTGGAGTCTGTCCAGAAATGCTCCTTCACCTGACTGTAGTTTGTTTCAGATCTCAGCAGACTACTGATCTTTACTGCAACTGTCGCTGCTGTCAATTCTAATCTCGGAATCGTCATAACTCTCAAAGGTGTCACTCTGGCCTTCCCAATAACCAGTGAGCAGTGGACTCTGCCTGTAGCATTCACTACTCTCAGGTAACTACACTGGCCATATCCAGAAAAACTGGCGTCTGAGAAATGATGAAGTTCATGAGTTGTCACTTTACCAAAATCTTTAGGGATCAAACATCTCATGACCTTGAACTCAGTC
>NW_014600032.1:0-489 GCF_000485595.1 Priapulus caudatus | reverse complement strand
ATACATAGCTATACATAGATAGACCTACATAGCTGTACATAGATAGACCTACATAGCTGTACATAGATAGAGATACATAGCTATACATAGATAGATCTACATAGCTGTACATAGATAGAGATACATAGCTGTACATAGATAGATCTACATAGCTGTACATAGATAGACCTACATAGCTGTACATAGATAGATAGATAGATCTACATAGCTGTACATAGATAGAGATACATAGCTGTACATAGATAGACCTACATAGCTGTACATAGATAGATCTACATAGCTGTACATAGATAGATCTACATAGCTGTACATAGATAGAGATACATAGCTATACATAGATAGATCTACATAGCTGTACATAGATAGATCTACATAGCTGTACATAGATATACATAGACATACATAGATATGCATAGATATATATATATATATATATATATATATGCATAGATATGCATAGATATGCATATACATAGATATACATAGCTA
>NW_014600031.1:0-489 GCF_000485595.1 Priapulus caudatus | reverse complement strand
TAAGTCAGGCCAGTGATAAACCTATGTACAGCTATAAGTCAGGCCAGTGATAAACCTACAACTATAAGTCAGGGCCCGTGTTATAACTATAGGCAATTACGGTTTCGCGTGCGGGTAGAAAAAATGTGTTTGGTCGAGGAAGGGGATTGGGGACTAATTTACGATCTCTATGTGACGGTGAAGCACATGCACCCGCGTAGCTGCCTCAGGCGATCTCTATGTGACGGTGAAGCACATGCACCCGCGTAGCTGCCTCATTGCCGTTGTTTTCTCTCTATGTGACGGTGAAGCACATGCACCCGCGTAGCTGCCTCATTGCCGTTGTTTTCTGAGGACGCGTGCTGCTAAAGCGGATGTAATTATGGATGTGGGCGTGCGAGCGTGCGTGTGCGTACGCGCGCGCGCGCGTGTGTGTGTGTGTGTGCGTGCGTGCGTGCGTGCGCGTGCGTGCGTGTGTGTATGTGCGTGCGTGCGTGCGTGCGTGCGGGC
>NW_014600030.1:0-489 GCF_000485595.1 Priapulus caudatus | reverse complement strand
GTGTTGATGTCCTTGCCCTGCGATGAGTTGATTTTTCTCTAAGTCTTTTTCGAGCACAAACCATGGTTCATCATTAGCGCTTTTTAGGCCACCAATACCTAAGCCTTGGCGTTGCCCTAAAGTGTAATACATCAAGCCCTGATGCTCCCCAATAAGCTCGCCTTCTGGGTTAACAATTTTTCCGGGTTGCGCCGGAATAAAGCGTTGTAAAAAATCTTTGAATTTCCTTTCACCAATAAAACAGATTCCGGTACTGTCTTTTTTATTCGCGGTATCAAATCCCGCTTCTTGGGCAAGTTTTCTTACTAGGTGCTTTTCAAGTTCGCCTACAGGAAAAAGGCTGCGTGACAGCTGTTGTTGACCCAAGGTATAGAGGAAATAGCTTTGATCTTTATTGTTATCCAATCCCTTTAACATACGGATATTATTGCTATCGCTATGGTCTGTGCGAACGTAGTGGCCTGTAGCAATGTAATCTGCACCTTGGGC
>NW_014600029.1:0-489 GCF_000485595.1 Priapulus caudatus | reverse complement strand
CCCTCCCCTCCCCTCCCCTCCCCTCCCCTCCCCTCCCCTCCCCTTTCCTCTCCTCGCCTCCCTTTCCCCTTCCCTCCCCTCTCCTCTTCTCTCCTCCCCTCTCCCTCCCCTCTCCTCCCTTCTCCTCCCCTCTCCTCTCCCTCCCCTCCCCTGCCGGGAACCTTAGCCCGTCTAGCGGGTGATAACCTCTGGTGCCCCCCCTCCTGATGTGAATACGGTAGCGATGTTTATAAGCCAATCCCCAATTGGTGTTAAGATAACAGCGGCTAGTTATAGATAAATATACAGCGTCGGTGACAGACGGTAGCGACACAGCTAAGAATGTTGCTTCTCGGTTGTTTAGGCAACCGATAGTTGCAGGTTTGCACACGTTGCAGGATCATGGGCGATATATCAGCAATCAGTGCATGTCAAACCCCCACTTACTTGATGCTAAGTGAGTAAATACTATAGTTAAAGCTAGATCCGAACTGCACTGCGTTTCTAAAG
>NW_014600028.1:0-489 GCF_000485595.1 Priapulus caudatus | reverse complement strand
ACTCGCGCACTGACGCACGTATGCACACACACTCGCGCACTGACGCATGCACACACACTCGCGCACTGACGCACGCATGCACACACACTGACGCACTGACGCACGCACACACGCATGCATGCACACACACTCGAGCACTGACGCACGCACACACGCACGCACGCACACACACTCGCGCACTGACGCACGCACACACGCACGCACGCACACACACTCACGCACTGACGCACGCACACACGCATGCAGCACACACTCGCGCACTGACGCACGCACACACTCACGCACTGACGCACGCACACACTCACGCACACACACTCACGCACTGACGCACGCACACACGCATGCACGCACGCACAATCGCGCACTGACGCACGCATGCACACACACTCACGCACTGACGCACGCACGCATGCATGCACACACACTGACGCACTGACGCACGCACGCACGCATGCATGCACACACACTCACGCACTGACGCACGCACGC
>NW_014600027.1:0-489 GCF_000485595.1 Priapulus caudatus | reverse complement strand
CTCGCTCGCTCTCTCTCTCTCTCTTTCTCTTTCTCTCTCTCGCTGCCTCTCTCTCTCTGCCTCTCTCTCTCCCTCTCTCTATCTCTCTCTTTCTCTCTCCCTATATCTCTCTCTCTCTCTCTTTCTGCCTCCCTCTGCCCCCAGCCTCTCTCTTTCTACCCTACCCTCATTCCGCATCTCACACTCACAGTCAGGCTTACGTGTGCTGAGATATGCTTTTCACCCCGTCACACGCGGTCACACACGCGGTCACACACGCAGACAGGATAAGCTTGCAGTGAACTCGTCTGACACGACCTGACCCCTGACGATGGCCAGTGGCCGCACGTCTGCCGTGGCTTAACCCTTTCATACGCCGCTGTCCCGTGACCTCGGCTTGATTAGTATTCTGCTATTGTGCAGCCGTGATGTGTTATTATATAACGTCTTACATTGTAACGCGGCGGCTATACTTCTACGTGTATACTATACTTTATCTATCTGTACATC
>NW_014600026.1:0-489 GCF_000485595.1 Priapulus caudatus | reverse complement strand
GTGGCCGTTGATTTTTTTCGCGCGGACTCACTATGGCGCGGGTGGTCCTTGATCGCCCGCTCGATTTCAGCATCGTTCATATGGCGAGCGACTTGCACGTGGTCGCCATGACAACTTCGCTAGCTTTTCGCCTATCGATGCGATGCCGCAGTTTTCATCGGTTGAGCGAAAGTGCATTGATGACTTTGGCATTTTCGCTACGCCGCTCGCGCGCACCGAGGAAATCATCGTCGACCCGCACGATGTGATGGCTCTGCTCGAACGCATCAAGGATCTGCAGCGGCCCGAGCAGGCGGCCATTCGCGAGCGCAATCGCGGTCGCGAGCGGCGCGCTGATGATCCTCGCCAGCGCACAGCATTTCACGCTCAGATTCTCAGTTTGGCTGCATAACCCCGGGGGATAAATGGACCGCATCGACGAACTGCTGCTCGACTGGTACGAATGGAGCCAGGGCTACAACCCGGGCACCGACTACCAGGCATTCGACA
>NW_014600025.1:0-489 GCF_000485595.1 Priapulus caudatus | reverse complement strand
GTAAGGATGCTGAAGGAGCGTTGCCTAGACAACCTACCAATGATGGAAGCAGCCTGGATGGTAAGGATGCTGACGGAGCGTTGCCTACCAACGATGGAAGCAGCCTTGATGATAAGGATACTGATGGTGCGTTGCCTAGACAACAGCATCCTTAAAGGAGCGTCACCTAGACAACCTACCAACGATGAAAGCAGCCTGGATGGTAAGGATACTGATGGAGCGTTGCCTAGTCAACCTACCAACGATGAAAACAGCCTGGATGATAAGGATGCTGATGGTGCATCACCTAGAAAACCTACCAATGATGGAAGTAGCATGGATGGTAAGGATACTGATGAAGCGTTGCCTAGACAACCTACCAACGATGGAAGCAGCCTGGATGGTAAGGATGCTGAAGGAGCGTTGCCTAGACAACCTACCAACGATGGAAGCAGCCTGGATGATAACGATGCTGAAGGAGCGTCATCTAGACAACCTACCAACGATGGC
>NW_014600024.1:0-489 GCF_000485595.1 Priapulus caudatus | reverse complement strand
CGTGTGTGTGTGTGTGTGTGTGTGTGTGTGTGTGTGTGTGTGTGCGTGTGTGTGTGTGCGCGTGTGTGTGACACACAACAGATTCGTCTGCGAAACGAGAACTCGCACACGGCGCATGCGCGCCGCGCGTTTCTACTCTCACCTTTTCCGCCGGCCTAATCCGATTAAGGCGCGTCTCGAGGGATCTCGCGCGATATTTACACGCTGTAAAGAACGAGTGACTGACAGGGTACTTCGTGCCCCACTCGTTGGTGGTAATGGCTGTGGCGAATGATGAAGTGTGCAAGTATATGATTGATTAATTGCTACATTATAATTTCCCTGCGCGAGTGTATGAAATCAGGTAGCCGTCTGTGAGAGGCTGGTCGGTAATTGGAGATGGGGGGGGGAAAGGAAAATGAGACGGGGGAATGAATGTGAGATGGGAGAAAGAGGCGCGAGCTGGGGGAAAGGAGTGGGCGATTGAGGATGAAAGGGAGATAGGAGAAG
>NW_014600022.1:0-489 GCF_000485595.1 Priapulus caudatus | reverse complement strand
GTGGGTGGGGGCGTGTGTGTCTGTCTGTCTGTCTGTGTTTCTTGCTCTTTATCACTATCTTATTCTTGCTCTCTCTTTCTTTCTCGTAATCTCCCTCTATCTTTCTCTCTCTTGATCTCTCTCCCTCTCCCTCTCTCTACCTATCTGTCTGTCTCTCTCTCTATCTGTCTGTCTCTCTCTCTATCTCTCTCTCTGTGTGTGTGTGTGTGTGTGTGTGTGTGTCTCTTTCTTCCTCCTATCTCTTCCTCTCTCCTTCTCTCTCTCTCTCGCCTCTGATTATCCATGCTGATTATTAATCTTCGTCGTATCTTTGCAGGAAGCTGACGTGGGTACTGGGGGCGCTGGGCTGGTTCCTGCAGTACCTCTTTCTCTCTCTCTCTCTCTCTCTCTCTCACTCTCGTTCTCTCTTTCTCTCCTCTCATTGCGCACACTGATTATAATTCTTCATCGTGTCTTCTTTGCAGGAAGCTGACGTGGGGACTGCGGGCG
>NW_014600021.1:0-489 GCF_000485595.1 Priapulus caudatus | reverse complement strand
CTCACATTCTGCATATTCATATAATGCGAGTAGTAACCCAGAAAAGTGAGGCAAGCCAAAAAAAACTACATGACATGGAGTGTTTCCATTAGCATTTGTCAGTGGATTTAGAGTTGAAGCCTAGCAGAGCGACGGGACAATCGTCGCTATTTAAAGCGGTGCGGCGAACGTTAGCAACAAATGCTTGGCATATTGACAGCGCAGGCTTATCGAATTGTATGCTGCGACTGGAGAAAAAAACCGTACGCGTCTGCCAGTGGCTGTTGTTCACGGACAATCCGCTCGAATCCGGTTCCGGTTGATCCGGGCTTTCGGACTCATTGGAAACACAGCTGACACATCGGATTGCGCGAGCGTGAAGCGGCATTAAAGTGTATATATTCATGTATTTTTATTATTACGCTGTCGGGCTATCGCAAGCCAGTTAGTCTCCAGTGAGGGCGTGTGGGAGGTGGTGTGTGTGTGGGGGGGCATGTGGGTGGGTGGTTG
>NW_014600020.1:0-489 GCF_000485595.1 Priapulus caudatus | reverse complement strand
CTCGAGAGTTATAAAACTTAAACTTAATAATATATAATTATACCACTTAAATAATATGAACTTATAATACCATTAACACATAATCATATGTCGGTAGCCTGTTAGTAGCATGTTTAGATGGTAAACCGTTTAGATATTGGGGATTTCAAGAAACTTCATTTGATGTTTACTGGTTTTACCGGGCAGATATCCGCTAGCATAACACCGGTAGGTAGTACGTTTTATGTCCTGGTTTAGTGCTGGGTTTTGATACTACAAATACCCCCAACAGTTGATACAGCAGGTGGTATCATAGTTATAGATTTTATCTGATATTTGAACCACATTTTAATGTTCATTTTAACAGTTTACGCAGTGTTAGTACACTCTCACATTTCATCGCTTTCATCATGTTTGGACGTTTTACAGTTGATACGGATGTTTACCCCAGTTTTCTATTTTATATGATGTTTAGATTAGTTTTTATTATATTCTAAACAGATACCTATA
>NW_014600019.1:0-489 GCF_000485595.1 Priapulus caudatus | reverse complement strand
GCAGATCGACCTTGAAATTGATGAAGATAGCCTAACACCGAGACAGTTACAGGAATGCTACGAGGCTGAACTGGATAAATCGGATATTGTTATCGTTATACTCGACGGTATAGAAGTAGCGGCCTGGACAGGTTACGAATGCGGTTATGCGCGCGCCAAAGGCAAGTATATTTACGGTATAACCGCTGACTATGATATGAAAGATCCGACGCGAAAGCGTTACGCCTCGATGTGCGACGAACTGATTTTCTACACCCCGGGAGATGACTTTAATACTTCACATAGTGAAATATCGCATGCACTAGCAAGCCGGACCATGGTGCAGAATCAGGAAATATGATCACGGTTATAGGTGCCTGTTAGCTGCGTAAACTGAAGAGGGGAATCGTGGATCTAATTGAAAAGTCCCTGGAAATAGCCTTGAAAGCTTATTCTGGCCAAAAAGATAAGGCGGGTGAAACATATATACTTCACCCGCTTAGAATAATG
>NW_014600018.1:0-489 GCF_000485595.1 Priapulus caudatus | reverse complement strand
TGTGTGTGTGTGTGTGTGTGTGTGTGTGTGTGTGTGTGTGTGTGTGTGTGTGTGTGTGTGTGTGTGTGTATGTGTGTGTCGCGTGCTGGTTTTTTAGTATCTCGTCACTATTTAATAAGACTGGTATCATCTGTTCAGCGCCTGTCCGACAAACACTATAAACAATACTAGACGGAATGCGTTAGCGACAGCAACAGCAATTTCCCGCTGCATTTTACGACGTCGACATTTCACGTGCGCGCGCACACGGGGGGGGGGGTGAGCGGTTCTCACGGGAGAGACAATCCGACGTCCCGCCGTCGCGAGTGTCCCTCGTTTATATCGTATGCTCTATAGCGCGGGAGTGGATAACTGTGTGCGCGCGTGATGCCCGCGACATGAGACCGGCCAATCAACCGCGAGCATTTATGACGGTGTTACTGCGCATTGCTTTGACGATCGTTTATATATATATATTATATATATATATATTATATATATATATATGTA
>NW_014600017.1:0-489 GCF_000485595.1 Priapulus caudatus | reverse complement strand
TCCTGTAGCCATTTAAGGATGACAGAAGTATCGAGACCACCTGAATAAGCTAGGACTGCTTTTTTAATTTGGCTTTTTTTATTTTGTGCGTTGGCAGACATTATGTGTTCCAGTTATGTATTCTTTAAGGAGGTGGCGATTATACTTAAAAATTTGTGTGACTAATAATAATTTAACTGTCGATGCATATAATCGTTAAATAATTATCAACTTCAGATTAGGACACCCATTAAAAATATATATTTTTCTATGACGAATTACTACGCCTGCTATGAATATCGATTCATATCATAAATCAGGTTTTTGTATATTAAATTCGACTAAAGTAGCATTAACTTCTATAATTACGCGCCTAACTTGCAAGAAAATACCCTTAAGCTTCCGCAAGTTACCAATAAAAATTAAAGAATTACTTTAAATCACGCCATTTGTCACTAAAAGGGTGCGATTTGTATGTAATATGCGAGACTTAGATGACAGAGCTACATG
>NW_014600016.1:0-489 GCF_000485595.1 Priapulus caudatus | reverse complement strand
CACACTTCTCCCACAGGCGATGGCAGTGAAGATTGATGGTGTGCAGCGAATGAGCCAGGAGATACACATGCAGAAGTACCAGTAGGCACTGATCATCAAGGACAACAGCTCCAAGGCGGAGGAGGGACCGGACATAAAGGAGGGCATGACGAACCAGGTCAGTAAAGTGTTATGGTCAGAGAAACAATAGTTCTTTTGGTGGGCCTCCATTTCTGTGCAGTGTCATGATTTCAGTGCACAAACCATGTGCATGTCATTGTAACTTCATGAAAAGGAACTTCTATAGCACCAGACTTGCTGCTAATGAATGGGCCCAGTAACAATGTAGACATTTCAAACATGGGACTATTTCTTTCCCTATAATGATTAATGGCTGTGTTATTGTGGTAATTATATGAAGACTATTTCGTCCCTATTGACGTTATATTTAAAACATGTCTTTCTATGCCCCCCAGTTATGATGTTGTTCGATATTCCAGAAGAAAGCTT
>NW_014600015.1:0-489 GCF_000485595.1 Priapulus caudatus | reverse complement strand
GGTGCACCTGCGTGTAGCGATCCGCCTGCTGGCTGACGATTGTCTTTTGCAGTTGTTTCAGCACCTGTTTTGATTCCAATAGTGAGAGGCCGACTAGCCCCTCTCCATCAGACGATTTGTCCAGGGTTAAGAGTTCTTCGGTGATGGATTCACCGTGCTCATGATCTATAACGACTTGAATCTTGATTTGCATGATCGCTCTCCTGTTGCGGAACCCACATCAGTCGGGCGGTCGTCGTTGTTACATCAACTGTGGAATGATTCCTTCAGTTGTTTATTGATCAACACCCGGCTGAACCGCACGTCTTCATAGTGTTCGATTAGCGGGCGTAGCTTGCCGACAGTAGTGGTCTTTTTAGTTTTGACCACTTTTTCTAGGACGTCAAACATGGCAAAAATCTCATCTGCCTTATAATACCGAGAGCCGTCTTCGCTTTGGCGCCCACTCCCTCCGAAACATCGGGGTGTTGGTGTGGACAATGGCTCTAT
>NW_014600014.1:0-489 GCF_000485595.1 Priapulus caudatus | reverse complement strand
GAGGTGTGGGCTGAGGCCTGGTGTGCTGCCTTTAGTTGTATAACCATAGTGTTACGCTGGTTTATGTTTCATACGCTATTACTGGCTAGTAAGGTTAGATTGTGATAGCAAAACGATCCATAGCTTGAACCGTTTGTTGGACAAAAAGGGAGCTGATCTCTTTTTGTCATTTTTTTGTCTGGTGTTATCGTCGATTTTTTAAACGCTGAGTGCTACCAGGCTCTTCTCCAGAACGCTCGAACGCCCTAAAATCCTTAAAACCACTTCCAAAACTCACAGCGCAGTAGACTGGATAAGCAAAGCAAAGCAAAGCAAAGCGCCATCCGGCAGATTCAGGTTTAGCGTATAGCTTTTGTTTAGGGTAATTGGCTGTGTTGTTGTGAGACCTGGCTGGTTTGTGTTTTTATCCTTGCGGCGATCTTAAGTAGACTTGGCCCGTTGCAGACCGTTACACAGAAAACTTTACACTCTTGCTACCCCAAAATACTG
>NW_014600013.1:0-489 GCF_000485595.1 Priapulus caudatus | reverse complement strand
CGTGTGTGTGTGTGTGTGTGTGTGTGTGTGTGTGTGTGTGTGTGTGTGTGTGTGTGTGTGTGTGTGTGTGTGTGTGTGTGTGTGTGTGTGTGTGTGTGTGTGTGTGTGTGTGTGTGTCGTGTGTGTGTGTGTGTGTGTGTGTGTGTGTTCGTGTGTGTGTGTGTGTGTGTGGCGTGCATCCGTATATAATTAGGGTCCTTATTCACAACTAAACTGCTAGTGCAATTACTGCTACCCTCCATGCGAAGTATCGATACACTTAATCAGAACACATAGTTACGTATAATTACTCAAATCCATCCACGGGCCGCATTTGTGTGCAGAGTAAACGTGGTTGGTTACCGTTGTCCTTGAGAGAACGTGGCGGACTAATTAACTAAATAACTAACTAACTATGCTACGTCGCGTAAGCACATATGTATACTAACGCCGACGTTAGTCTGCAATAACTAACATGTCTCTCTCTCTCTCTCTCTCTCTCTCTCTCTC
>NW_014600012.1:0-489 GCF_000485595.1 Priapulus caudatus | reverse complement strand
GTTATGTCGGAAACTGAGTTGCCGTCGAAAGCGATATAACTAATTTCACCGCTGATAATTAAGTCGGGGAGTGGAGAAGTGCCAACTAATGCATACAGCATTGGTATTGTTTTGCTTATTGAGTCAGACGTGGTCTGCGCGCCATTACTACCATTACCTGAAGCAATAATGTTGTAATCCACTTTGAGGTTTCGAATATTTAAGCCGAGGTCAATACTGACAATGTTATCTAATACTTCGTAATAAGCAATAAGGTCGATTGTTTCAATCGAGAAGTCATTTTTTATATCACCAGCATAAGGAGCACCATCAAAACAGAAAGTTGCCAGTACCTGTATTGCCTTCACCAGTATGATCTATTTTGGTGCTCATGATTTTCACGTTGGGAATAACTGGAACAGGGTGTTCTAGTGAGGCGTAGAAATAACCTTGTGATTCGCTATCCCAAAATAAATCTTTTTCTATATTAACCTTGGCAGTGTCAGATGT
>NW_014600011.1:0-489 GCF_000485595.1 Priapulus caudatus | reverse complement strand
TCATTACTCAGCTTTGTGAGTAGATTCGAATCGTCGTAGCCAGTGATATATATAATCACAGTTGCTTGGCAACGATCATGCCCAACCAAACGGCGGAAACGCAGATCAATACGCTGCCGAGCATATTAAGTAATGCACGGGTTAAAGCGCCTTCGTTTATGAGCACTAAAGTATCCATAGAGAAAGCCGAGAAGGTGGTAAATGCACCTAAAAAGCCTACTAGGATGGCTAGTTTTACTAAGGGGTCTACATCGCCACGTTCAACGAGTATCACGGTTAATAGTCCCATGAGAAATGAGCCGATCACATTCACTGCTAAGGTTCCGTAAGGAAACTCGCGCCCGAAGAGAGTATAAACCCCATTAGATACGAGGTAACGCATCGCTGCTCCCAAGGCTCCTCCGATCATAATAGAGACAATTTGTAAAACAGATAATGTCATTCAATGAACTCTAGCGTGGTGATTGAGACTTGTTTTTGCATCAATTT
>NW_014600010.1:0-489 GCF_000485595.1 Priapulus caudatus | reverse complement strand
CACACACACACACACACACACACACACACACACACACACACACACACACACACACACACACACACACAACACACACACACACACACACACACACACACACACACACACACACACACACACACACACGCACACATACACACACACACATTGACTTCCGCTATTTAACGCTCTACAAAGATGGCCGCAAACGCGCGAAGGACCCGGATTACGAGCTACACGATGACGCCACTTATCGCGTTGACAAGATGGCGGCGCGGACGGGTAATCCGCTGACAAGACAATTATAGCCGATAATCCAGAACAATTGCCAGGTTTTTTAGGCTAAACATGATAATTATGCCGCCGTTGTAATTGTGCAATTCGCGAAAATTGTGGGAGCTTCGAGGTTACACTCGGTGTTAACCCCCCCAACACTCACACGCGCACACACACATACACGCGCGCACACACACATACACGCGCACACACACATACACGCGCACACACACA
>NW_014600009.1:0-489 GCF_000485595.1 Priapulus caudatus | reverse complement strand
CAATCCTCACTCGGCGCCTTCATCGATCCATTAGCCGACAAACTAATGGTTATCTCCGCGCTGTTATTAATTATGACCAAACACCCAGATAATAACTGGCTGCTATTTTCAACACTCATCATCATCTCGCGCGAAATATTTATCTCATCACTGCGCGAATGGATGTCTAGTATAGGCAAATCAGATGTAGTCGCCGTATCGTTTTTCGGTAAAGCAAAAAACCGTTGCACAGATGTTCGCCCTATTGTTTTTGATATATGAGCAAGATATCTTCGGCTTACCGACCTACATCTTCGGCATAGGGTTACTAGTGTGGGCAGCCATATTAACCCTCGTTTCAATGGCGGTTTATATCAAATCAGCATGGCCAACATTAACTGAAGGCTAATTATTTAACAAAAAGCAAAAAATACGCAAAATAAAGAACTTAGTGAGCAATTATATCTTGACAGTAGAGCGGTCTCCGATAGAATAGCCGCCTGCTTATGC
>NW_014600008.1:0-489 GCF_000485595.1 Priapulus caudatus | reverse complement strand
ATCCACAAGCGAATGGTCTGCTTGATTTTGATGCTTTCAAAGCAGCTTTAAGAGAAGATACAACGGTTGTTTCTATCATGCATGTGAATAATGAAATTGGTGTTATTCAGGATATTGCTAAAATAGGTGAGATTTGTCGTGATCGTAAAATAGTCTTCCATGTTGATGCGGCGCAAAGTGCGGGCAAAGTACCGATTGATATGGAAACCTTAAAAGTGGATATGATGAGCTTTTCTGCTCACAAAATATATGGCCCTAAGGGTATTGGCGCTTTATATGTGCGTCGTAAGCCACGTGTGCGTATCGAAGCTCAGATGCATGGTGGTGGTCATGAACGCGGTATGCGTTCGGGTACACTGCCCACGCATCAAATCGTCGGTATGGGTGAAGCCTTCCGTTTAGCAAAAGAAGAAATGGCAATGGATAACGATAGGCTTTTGATGTTACGCAATCGCTTATACGATGGTTTTAAGGACATGGAAGAAGTTT
>NW_014600007.1:0-489 GCF_000485595.1 Priapulus caudatus | reverse complement strand
AGCCACCTGTATAGAACAGCCACTGTATAGAACAGTCACCTGTATAGAACAGCCACCTATGTAGAACAGCTGCCTCTATAGAACAGCCACCTGTATAGAACAGCAACCTCTATAGAACATCCACCTGTATAATGTTCTATACAGGTGGCTGTTCGTTCTACATAGGTGGCTGTTCTATACAGGTGACTGTTCTATACAGGTGGCTGTTCTATACAGGTGGCTGATCTATACAGGTGACTGTTCTATACAGGTGGCTGTTCTATAGAGGTTGCTGTTCTATAGAGGTTGCTGTTCTATAGAGGCAGCAGCCACTTATATAGAACAGCCGCCTCTATAGAACAGCCACCTGTATAGAACATCCACCTGTATAGAACAGCCACCTGTATAGAACAGCTGCCTCTATTGAACAGTCACCTGTATAGAACAGCCACCTCTACAGAACAGCCACCTGTATAAAACAGCCACCTCTATAGAACAGCCACCTGTATA
>NW_014600006.1:0-489 GCF_000485595.1 Priapulus caudatus | reverse complement strand
ATATATATATATATATATATATATATATATATATATATATATAAAATAAATAAATATATATATAAAGATATATATATATATAGCGTGCACACACGCGCGCCCGCATGCACATGTAGGCCTAATTCAGCAAAAATTCCCGAAAATTATATTATTGTCTCAGAGTTTGCATGTTGTCGTTTGATGTATCACATGTTAATCGATAGAGAATATTGTGTGTGTGCGTACGTGTGTGTGCGTGTGCATGTCCGTGCGTGATAAATATAATAGATAAAATATAGTAATAATAATTGTTGGACTAATATAAGTTGGACTAGGATATAAGACTGAAGTTGTGTTGAAAGTCGCCAAGTAGATATAATAAACATTACGCTCAGCGTGTGTGTGTGTGTGTGTGTGTGTGTGTGTGTGTGTGTGTGTGTGTGTGTGTGTGTGTGTGTGTGTGTGTGTGTGTGTGTGTGTGTGTGTGTGTGTGTGTGTGTGTGTGTGTGT
>NW_014600005.1:0-489 GCF_000485595.1 Priapulus caudatus | reverse complement strand
CCCGCTTGTCACTGTTTTATTAGCCGCCGACCCTGCGAGTCGCACTACGCCTAACGTGGACGCAAGTTCACCATCGAAAGTGAATCCTGTGAATGACGCTACATTTGCACCTGTGAGAATAATAACGTGGTCTGTCGTACTTGATTGAACTATCACTTCACCACTAGCTGTCCATGTTAGCGACTTCGATGAATACATGCCCCCGAATGTGCCATCCGTTTCAAGGTAGGTACCGGCAGCGACTTCGATGCTGTCAGCACCGCCAACTGCATTCGCCTCCGCATAAACCATCGTTTTCCACGCGCCTGCGCCCGGAGCATCACCGGCCCCAGCGTCTGTTCCCAGCGTTGCGTCTACATATCTTTGCGTCATTACGAATAAACTCCTTGACCTACTTCGATCGTTCCAGAACCGGAACCAACCCACCAGACCATATAATTAGTGTTAACAGGAACGTCAATCCAAACCACAGTACCAGCGCTGACGGGC
>NW_014600004.1:0-489 GCF_000485595.1 Priapulus caudatus | reverse complement strand
CGTGCAAACCTCATTTGAAAAACAGTTGAAACTGAAACGCCTTATTTTGTTGGAATTGTTTTCAGTGTTAGAGCTTGAATCAAAGGATATGTCGGCGCAGGAGTTGCTTACTTATAGCAAGTATCTACAAGCAAATAGCTTAGCGAACGATGAATATCTACTTGAGTTCTGGATAAAGATATTTACCCCGTTAACCTGCTTAGCAATGTTGTTGATTGCGATGCCATTAGTTTTTGCCACCACGCCACGCAGTGGAGGTGTTGGTCAAAGAGTAATATTAGCAGTACTAATCGGGGTAGGCTATTTTGTCGTTAACCGTTCGGTTAATCATTTGGGTTTAGCTTTAGATATGACACCAATCTTAAGCGCTTCGCTGCCACTTTTTATGGTTGTACTGCTTAGTTTCTATTTTATGCGTAAAGTGAATTAATAGAGGTGTCCTTAAGGGCAGCTCCATTAATTGCTTGTGCCCTCTGGCTTTACGACCAG
>NW_014600003.1:0-489 GCF_000485595.1 Priapulus caudatus | reverse complement strand
ACGACGACGACGACACACACACACACACGCACACGACACACACACACACACACACACACACACACACACACACGCAATCTGTTTCAAAAGAAATGCCGGGTACCGTCACGCTCGTGCTTGCGACCGTCCTGCCATACATCACTGGAGACACAGGCACGTGCATACCACACAAGCGCGCGCGTACGTATACGCATGCTAATTGATTCACGCATCCGAAAATAACAATTAAGACTCCATTAGCAGCTGCGGTAGTTGTTATACCATTAATAGTTGTTTGCGTTGTCGCGAGGAAGAAGGACGAGAGGACGACAGAGAAATAGATGGAGGGATGGAGTGAAGGCGGAGATGAGAAGGTTGGGAGTAACGGAGGATGATGCGGCCGATCGAGGAAGGTGTAGATGAATCATCAACAGGGAGGTCCGCTCCTAGCTGACGTCTCAACGTGGACCATCTGCGAGAGACTACGATAAAGAAGAAGAAGAAGAAGAA
>NW_014600002.1:0-489 GCF_000485595.1 Priapulus caudatus | reverse complement strand
GCTACATGTACTGGTCTCTCTCCCTTACAGCTACATGTACTGGTCTCTTCCCTTACAGCTACATGTACTGGTCTCTCTCTCTCCTTACAGCTACATGTACTGGTCTCTCTCTCCCTTACAGCTACATGTACTGGTCTCTCTCTCCCTCACAGCTACATGTACTGGTCGGACTGGGGCGGCACAAAGCCTAAGATTGAGCGAGCAAACATGGACGGCTCGGCGCGCTTAGTGCTCATGAGCAACGCCGGTCGAGCGAACGGACTGACGATAGACTACGCCGCGCGGCGCCTCTACTGGGCCGACCTCGACACTGACAGCATAGAACACTCGGACCTTGAAGGTAAGCACGGTGCGGCATGGCGTGGCGCGGTGCGGTATAGCGTGGCGTGTCATGGTGTGGTATAGCCTGGCATGCCATGGCGTGGCGCGGTGTGGTATAGCGTGGCGTGGCATGGCGTGGTGCGGTGTGGTATAGCGTGGCACGGTGTG
>NW_014600001.1:0-489 GCF_000485595.1 Priapulus caudatus | reverse complement strand
AAAACTGGCATCACCAAGGAGGGCGTGCAGAAGCTGCATTAGAAGCTTATCGCGAACGCTTACTTAATACCTTTAGTGCCTTAGCTAATGAGAAAGACAAACAGACTTTGCTTGATACACTGGGTCAGCGTATTGAGAAAGACAAAAACATCGCGTGGGTAACGATGGCAATGTGGACGAAAGCCACATTACAAAAACAAATGAAGCGTGCGGATGCATTAATAAACAGTAAGACGACGCTTGAGGAATGTCTTAAGGTCAGTCCTAACAATAAGGGGCATAGTTACTGTAGTAGTGATTTGAAACAACTAACGGCTTCAGACTTTGATATTCAAGCGATGAGCACCGACGGGCTTAAAAAGCGCTCTGTAAAAATCACGCATAAGAATATAGATACACTGTATTTTCGCATATTAGACGCGAGTATATTACCGGATGATCTCAGGTTTGGAAGCAAAGAAACCACGCAGTTACTGCTTAAACAAAAGG
>NW_014600000.1:0-489 GCF_000485595.1 Priapulus caudatus | reverse complement strand
ACGCCTGCCAGTTATGCCATCTTAAATGCGTTGTCAGCCGAAATACCCATGAGCACTCTGTCTTCTCAGCGAGCGTTGCAGCACTGGGATACTTACGACTATGAAATCAGTTTGTTACGCTTGGCGGAATCGGTTGCCACAGGTGGAGCCTCGTTAATCGTGCTTGAAAATGTCACTGCCGATCTACAACGGCTGAACTCGACTTTATCCGATTTGTTTATTACCGCCATCGTGTTTTTTGTGTTCGCTGAAGCCGCGCTGTTTTGGTTGTTGTCTGGCCCCATGGTGCTACTTGGA
Organism: Priapulus caudatus; assembly: GCF_000485595.1. Lineage (NCBI taxonomy): Eukaryota > Metazoa > Priapulida > Priapulimorpha > Priapulimorphida > Priapulidae > Priapulus > Priapulus caudatus. The sequence continues at coordinate 192 of NW_014600000.1, read as the reverse complement.
CGCATCTCCCGTATGCTCCCCAAACTGGCTAGCGAACAGAGAGAATCGGCACTAGTAGAGCTGCAGCTGCCAAAGAAGAAACCGCGCATAAGCAACGAAATTTACCAGTTGTTTGATTCTGCGGCCTTGCTCTCCAATACGTTGTATCGGCTTGATGACAACGTCAAAAGGCGTGCCCGTAAACTCAAGTTG
>NW_014599999.1:0-489 GCF_000485595.1 Priapulus caudatus | reverse complement strand
ACCACACACACATACACGCGCGCGTACACATGCACACACATACACACACACGCGCGCACAAACTTGTACACGTCCAGGCCCCAGTCGCAAGTTGGAATGTTTTTGCAACGCTGGTGTGGTTCTGTATACACTGTCCCATACTCTCGCTCTCTTTCCTTCTCTTCTTTCCTCGCTCTCTCGCTATATATCTCTCTTCCTCTCGCGCGCTCTCTCTATCTTTATCTCTTTTTTTCTTTCTCTCTCCATCCCTCCTTCCCTCTCCGTCCCTCTCTCCTTTTCTCCCTACCTTCCTCTCTCCCTCCTCCCTCCACCTTCCCCATGCCTCCCTCCTTCCTTCTCCGGCCCTCTCTTTTTTTCCTCCCTACCTTCCTCCCTCCCTCTCTCCCTCCCCTCCTTCCATACCTCCCTCTCCCTCGCTATTCCTTTCTCTCTTGCTCTCGCTCTCTATCGCGCTGTCTCTTTCACTCTCTCTCCCTCTCTCTCTTTCTC
>NW_014599998.1:0-489 GCF_000485595.1 Priapulus caudatus | reverse complement strand
TCTCTCTCTCTCTCTCTCTCTCTCTCACTTTCACTCTCTCGCTCTCTTTCTCTCTCTCTCTCTCAATCTCTCTCTCCTTTTCTCTCGCTTTCTCTCTCTCTTTCTCTCTCTCTCCCTCTCTCTCCCTCTCTCTCCCTCTCTCCACCCTCTTTCTCTGCTCGCGCGGGAGCTGCTGAAGCGATCCGTGGTTCCGCAAGTCCGTAGAAGGTTGGGGATGCACCATTAACCACAAGTTACCTTCTCGCTTCTCACTACGTGGCGTACGTGCTACGTCGTGAAACAGTCACAGAGCCTGGTCGGGCTATCGGGGGATGTAGCCAAAAGTTACCTTCTCGCTTCTCACTACGTGGCGTACGTGCTACGTCGTGAAACAGTCGCAGAGCCTGGTCGGGCTATCGGGGGATGTCGCCACAAGTTACCTTCTCGCTTCTCACTTGGTGGCGTACGTGCTACGACGTAAAACAGTCACAGAGCCTGCTGAGTCGGAGA
>NW_014599997.1:0-490 GCF_000485595.1 Priapulus caudatus | reverse complement strand
ACTCTATCACTGCTATGCCAGATCAAGTGTGGCATAGCGTGGGCGAAGTAAACAGCATGTTGACCTGTGCCGCTACCGATTTCTAAGACACTCTTCTTGTCGGCTAACATGGGTTTAATCACGTCTAAAATAACTTGACGGTTTTGATCGCAGGATTCGGAATAGGGCTTCATGGTTGATCCTTATAAGGGGATTTTAATTCATCCATATAGTTGATTACGGCTGCTTGCTCGTGCTGAACATATTGCTCTACGGATTTTTGAAAAGGCGAGTTGTTGAGCCAATGACTGGATTTGGTCAGCGTGGGAACAAAGCCACGCGCCATTTTATGCTCACCTTGCGCACCAGGCTCAAAGTGTTGGATATGATGTTGGATACAATACTCGATGCCTTGATAGTAGCAAGCCTCAAAATGGAGTTTATCAATGTGCTCAGTGCAGCCCCAATGACGCCCGTAGAGTGTGGTATCACTCAAGTACATTAAAGAACC
>NW_014599996.1:0-490 GCF_000485595.1 Priapulus caudatus | reverse complement strand
GCATCTTCTGCATCACACACTTGAATAAGGAGTTCTCGACAACGCCTTTGCACATCTCCTTGCAAAACAGGATAACGATATTTGGTAACCCAAACTATGTGAACCTTCATACAGCTTACTGTATGGTGACCTCTCCTTTGCTCTTTTCATAGGCCAAAGAATAGTATAAGTGTGTAGCAGCTAAAGCCTTGCACTAAAGTGCATAGTTTTGACTAGCGTTCTGGGACAATAAAATCAATTTGTTGCAGATTATTTTACCGTAAATCAGTGCTTTTAATTTTGATAAATTAATAGCCTCAAAGGCTGAGGCGTGAAAAATTTTTTCTGAAATTCAGAAAACGAGTATTTTATACTCATATGAGGTACGTTTGCATAAGAAAAAGCTCATTTTTGCGGCTAGAGGCGTTTTTTTTAAGCTGGGTAAGATTTCTTTAAAAAACCTATTTTACAATATGTTATAGTCTTGTGTATAAGGAGATGCAATAAGCCC
>NW_014599995.1:0-490 GCF_000485595.1 Priapulus caudatus | reverse complement strand
CTCTCTCTCTCTCTCTCTATTTGTCCCCCTTTCTTTTTTCTCTTCCTCTTTCCATCCTCTCTTCCTCTCTCTCTTTCCAAGACGCTTACCGTACTCCGTACGGAATCCTGATCCACTTATCAATCAACTGGTTATCCAGTGCAATTATGAAACATTGCATATATAAATAGAAATATATAGAATAGAATTATAGAAATAGTGCAAATAGAAAACATTGCATATAGAAATAGAAATATATAGAATAGAATTATAGAAATAGTGCAACTAGAAAACATTGCATATAGAAATAGAAATATATAGAATAGAATTATAGAAATAGTGCAAATAGAAAGCATTGCATATAGAAATAGAAATATATAGAATAGAATTATAAAAATAGTGCAAATAGAAAACATTGCATATAGAAATAGAAATATATGCGCGTGTGCGTGCGTGCGTGCGTGCGTGCGTGCGCGCGTGTGTGTGTGTGTGTCTGTGTGTGTGTGTGTGT
>NW_014599994.1:0-490 GCF_000485595.1 Priapulus caudatus | reverse complement strand
CAGCAGCAGCAGCAGCAGCAGCAGCAGCACTATACCAGCAGCATTAGAAGCGTTAACACAAGCTCCTCAAGACCCTTTCACACCAGTAACGTTCGTGCTAATAAAAGCAGAAATAATTTTCGAACCTCGTTCGCCACACTTGACCTTAAAACGCGGCGAGAGAAACTTACGCCGAGTAATTCGCTTCGCCACGTAAAAGACCACTCGTAGCGTAAATGCTGACCGGCAAGCACTCACTCACGCAGCGGGAAGAAAGCACGAGCAGAAGGACGGGTAGGGGAGAGGGCGAAAGGGAGGAGGAGGGGTAGGGGAGAGGGCGAAAGGGAGGAGGAGGGGTAGGGGAGAGGGCGAAAGGGAGGAGGAGGGGTAGAGGAGAGGGCGGAAGGGAGGAGGAGGGGTAGGGGAGAGGGCGAAAGGGAGGATGATGGGTAGGGGAGAGGGCGAAAGGGAGGAGGAGTGGTAGAGGAGAGGGCGAAAGGAAGGAGGAGGA
>NW_014599993.1:0-490 GCF_000485595.1 Priapulus caudatus | reverse complement strand
TTACTGGCATCGTCATGATGAATCAGGCATTCCCGGAGGCTATTCAGTACGACATGTCGACTCTGTTCCCGCTTATGTTATTAATTTTTGTTGTCGTGCTGTATTTCTGGGTGCGGGGGGCTTTCGGGCACTATCGCAACGTTCATGATCATCATATTTTCCATTGCCGGGGCGATGGGTATGGCCGGATGGTTAGGGATGTCGTTAACACCGCCTTCATTCTCGGCGATTATGATTATCCCCACCATGGCGATTGCCGATAGCGTGCACGTGCTTATGAATTATGTCCTGGCGATGCGGCATGGTGAAACTAAACACGACGCTATGGTCGATAGTATTCGTATTAACATGCAGCCGGTTTTCCTGACCAGTATTACCACGGCGATTGGTTTCATGAGTATGAATTTTTCGGACGCGCCGCCATTTCGTGACCTGGGAAATATCGTTGCCATGGGTGTTATGGTTGCATTTGTGTTGAGTGTGACATTTC
>NW_014599992.1:0-490 GCF_000485595.1 Priapulus caudatus | reverse complement strand
CCTCCGTCGTCGTCGTCGTCGACGTCTACACACACACACACACACACACACACACACACACACACACACACACACACACACACACACACACACACACACACACACACACCAGGGGCGCAAATCCAGTTTAAAAAGTGGGGGGCAGACGTGGTTCAAGAGTGTGCGAGGGAGCGCAGCGACCGAGGTGGGAGGCGTCTCCCCTCCTCCCACGGTAAGAACTTTTCGTATTTTTTTAATCTCTAAAAGGGTAATTTTCGCGCATTTTAATTGCAAGTATCAACTATTGTTTCTATTCTGTTTATATGCCATAAACTAGCTCCCAGTGGGCAAAAGACGTTGAAACAACGTTGAAACAACAACAACATCGACAATCGACGTTGAAACGACGTTAAAAAATGTCTGGATTTCCAATTTTATTCAACGTTACTATCTAAATATTATATTTTATCGACGGGTTACTAAGGGTAAGTGACGTCACTCCGCCCCCACC
>NW_014599991.1:0-490 GCF_000485595.1 Priapulus caudatus | reverse complement strand
GCTGCTGCTGCTGCTGTGTGTGGTGCTGCTGCTGCTGTTGCTGCTGCTGCTGCTGCTGCTGCTGCTGCTGCCGCTGCTGCTGCTGCTGCTACAGTCGGTGCTGCCCTGGTTGCTGGATGGTGGCTATACCATCTCTTCAGAGATACATTTTTAAACGGCCATCAAGTGTGAGTCGTCATCGGCAATACTGCCACTACAAAGCTAACAGCCAGTCATCGGCAATACTGCCACGACAAAGCTAACAGCCAGTCATCGGCAATACTGCCACGACAAAGCTAACAGCCAGTCATCGGCAATACTGCCACTACAAAGCTAACAGCCAGTCATCGGCAATACTGCCACGACAAAGCTAACAGCCAGTCATCGGCAATACTGCCACGACAAAGCTAACAGCCAGTCATCGGCAATACTGCCACTACAAAGCTAACAGCATATACGCGAGGACCTCGCCACTGCGGCATTTTTACTATAGCACATTCTGAGCATGTTT
>NW_014599990.1:0-490 GCF_000485595.1 Priapulus caudatus | reverse complement strand
TATATATATATATATATATATATAAGGATATACATATAAGACATATATCTTAATTCAATGCCTATATGTCTAGGAGGGGTAGACGCGGGAATGGAAGAGTTGAAGCATGATGCCACGGTAATATAAAGGGTTCGCTATCCGCTGGGTGACCGGATTGAATTCACAATTAGCATGTCTGAGTATCCGATCAAACGCCATGGCTGCAATCTGGATGTTTGCCACTCTCTCGGCTGTATACCCTCGTGTCAGTTCACCACGCGTGCTCAATCCTCTCACCCGTGCCCCATGCCTCAACGCTTCCATTCCCGCGTGTACCCCTCCTATACGTTCATGTCCATTTGACCAATTTTCCCCATCATACACGTCCATCCTCGTGTGGCCCCTTCCATGCACGTACATCGCTTGTGACCTATTCCATAGATGCAATCACGAGAGCCATCTCCACCTGCCACGCATTCATCCTGAGTGTTCCTCCTTACCTCTCTCTCTC
>NW_014599989.1:0-490 GCF_000485595.1 Priapulus caudatus | reverse complement strand
GCTCATGAACAATTGAAGGCAATCCCCTCTGACGATTGTTGCAGCCAACTGGCTCGATTTCCAAAACTCTGGTCATTAATCGACGCCTGGAACACCTGTTTAAATTTTTCATAATTTTCGAAGCCGAGCTCCTTAGCCATGCGAATCATGGTTGGTGGGGTAACGCCTGCCTGTTTAGCAAGAGCGCGCATCGAAGTTGTGGCTACGGCATTGGGTTTATCCAATATCAATTTGGCGACAACCTTGAGCTTAGGGCTCAAGGTTGGCGTTAATTGGAAAAGAGCGTCTAATACCTTCTGCATTTAAATCCACGAGTTTTAGAATAGCGCTTGACTGTATAACATTTGTTAAATATATTTCAAGCTAAATAATAAATGTTAAGTTTCAAATTTTAATCTGTAATAAACCGATGTCTTTCTGAGTACGTCCACTAGTAAGGACCTGCCCAACAACCAACTGAGGTAATTTGTAATGATAATAAAAAAATTGT
>NW_014599988.1:0-490 GCF_000485595.1 Priapulus caudatus | reverse complement strand
AGAGAGAGAGAGAGTGAGGGAGCGTACGGCTATTAACCCGTTCTCTCTCTCAATACAGACGATGCGGAATAATGATGACGTCTAGTAATCGTGTTTCAAGCGTCTCTTCACTCGCATCACGTATCGCGTGATTGGCAGCTCCAGCCCCTCCGCATTCACTTCCTCCTCCTCGTCTACTTCTTCCTCCTCCTCCTCCTCCTCCTCCTCCTCCTCCTCCCCCTCCCCCTCACTCTCTGCCTCCTCCTCCCCCTCCTCCTTACTCTCTGCCTCCTCCTCTTCTTCTTCCTCCTCCTCCTCCTACTCCTCCTCCTCCTCCTCCTCCTCACTCTCTGCCTCCTCCTCCTCCTCTTCACAATTTTTATCATCCTCCTCCTCTTCCTTCTCCTCGTCCTCGTTCTCATCCTCATCCTCATCTCCCTCCTGTCTCTTTCCTTCTTCACCTCCCCTCCCTCCCCTCCCTCTTTCCACATCCCACCTCTCCCTCCACTAT
>NW_014599987.1:0-490 GCF_000485595.1 Priapulus caudatus | reverse complement strand
GATTGTCCGGGGGTAAATGTCTGGAGGGTAATTGTCCGGGGGTAAAGTGTCCGGGGGTAAATGTCCGGGGGTTAATTGTCCGGGGGGTGATTGTCCGGGGGGTAAATGTCCGGGGGTTAATTGTCCGGGGAGTGATTGTCCAGGGGGTGATTGTCTGGGGGGTATTTGTCCTAGAACCATATATAATATATAGTCTATCATATTTAGCTGCTTTCCATGTTGTGTGGATCCATCTAACCATGCCCTATAACGAGCTCCACTTCACCTAAGCTACACTCCATGTGGTGACGCCATAGATACTTCTACTCGTTAAATGTCATCTAGATTTCACCCCGAAGTGAATTTATAGTATTACATTCACTATATAGACGATAAACAGTGTGAAACGCGAATGCGTTAATAACTGGGGTAGGAGGCACGTCTCCGCATCTTGACAACGCCCTCGCTCTCTCTCTCTCGCTCTCTATCTCTCTCTATTTCTCGCCTTCTC
>NW_014599986.1:0-490 GCF_000485595.1 Priapulus caudatus | reverse complement strand
ACACTGAGTGTCGAGCCATCTGGCGTAATCGCATATTCTGTTGAGCCACCAGGGCAACCGCTACCAGCAATGGCAGGTGCCTTAAAATAGACACTGTTCTTATTTGGAGCAGCCAAAGTGGACTGTGATACGGTTAATGCTAAAAGAGTACTTACTGCTAGGGTATTTAAAATTTTCATAATGACATATCCTTCCTATTTCAGATTAAACACATATTAATGTGAGGGTGGTACGAAGCGTGTTGTCGCTGTTCGCTTACCGTGAACACATCATGCTAAATCGTTGGAAATATCACTATCCCTCGGATGAGTGAATACGAATTAATTTTTTATCCCTTAAATAGGGGATAGGGTCGCTTAGCTTCCTTTCTTATACTGTGAGGCAGATTCGTCTAAATCCTCTGTGCAACCTCTTCACTTCCCAAACACCTAAACTAAATGGCTAGATGATGACTATGACGAAAATGGAAAACTATCGTGTGTTTCTCGTA
>NW_014599985.1:0-490 GCF_000485595.1 Priapulus caudatus | reverse complement strand
TCTCTCTCTCCCTCTCTTTCTGTCCCTCACCCATCTCTTCATTGCTTCCGCTCTATCTCCAAATATCTCTTACACATAAATGCGCGTACGTGAAAGCCACACATTGCACATAATATAGCTACACGGGCTATACTTACCGGTGATACTAAAGCTCAAGTAGATCTGCCAAATAGCAATTAAGCTGTTATTACATCATGACAACGTGCGTTTATAATAGAGGTAATAGGCGCACTGATAACATGCATACGACGGGCACCTGAATGCCGTACACTAAACTCGCTCCGATTCAACGAGTTTCAATATGGGCGGCGGCGGCGATTTTGGCTCGAGGACCGGAACGGCAATTTGCCTTCGCGCGGACATTGTTAGTGCGCTCGCAATCGTCACGAGGCGACCATGGCGATGTAGCGAGGTGACGCCCACGCGTCTCCCAGTGCTCACCGCTCTCTACTCCCAACTGCCCTTCCCCCCCCCTCTCTCTCTCTCTCTC
>NW_014599984.1:0-490 GCF_000485595.1 Priapulus caudatus | reverse complement strand
AGTCACAGACTGCAGTAGTAGTCACAGACTGCAGTAGTAGTCACAGACTGCAGCAGTAGTCACAGACTGCAGCAGTAGTCACAGACTGCAGCAGTAGTCACAGACTGCAGCTAGTAGTCACAGACTGCAGTAGTAGTCAGTCACAGACTGCAGTAGTAGTCACAGACTGCAGTAGTAGTCACAGACTGCAGTAGTAGTCAGTCACAGACTGCAGTAGTAGTCACAGACTGCAGTAGTAGTCACAGACTGCAGCAGTAGTCACAGACTGCAGCAGTAGTCACAGACTGCAGTAGTAGTCACAGACTGCAGCAGTAGTCACAGACTGCAGTAGTAGTCACAGACTGCAGTAGTAGTCACAGACTGCAGCAGTAGTCACAGACTGCAGCAGTAGTCACAGACTGCAGCAGTAGTCAGTCACACATCACGCAGTAGTAGTCACAGACTGCAGCAGTAGTCACAGACTGCAGCAGTAGTCACAGACTGCAGCAGT
>NW_014599983.1:0-490 GCF_000485595.1 Priapulus caudatus | reverse complement strand
CTCTCACACCCACCCCATCGCTCTCTCCCTCTCTCTCTCTCTGCTCTCTATTGATATCTCTCACACCCACCCCATCGCTCTCTCTCCCTCTGCTTCCTATTGTTAGCTCTCGCACGGGTCGCCCGTAAAACTTCAACGATACGCGCGCGGTGCGAGTTGTAAGCGAGAGCATCTCTCTCGTAATGGCTCGATGTCGGGCGCTTTACGGCAACGTTTATGGACGCGAACATGTGTTTTAGTGCAAATTTCGCTGCAGCTTATTATACGCCATCCGTCATAAAGGCTGCGGGGCTTGGGCAGCTCAGCTAGAGCTAGAGGACGGACGGGCAGCTCATCAGCTAGAGGACGGGCAGCTCATCAGCTAGAGGACGGGCAGCTCATCAGCTAGAGCTAGAGGACGGGCAGCTCATCAGCTAGAGGACGGGCAGCTCATCAGCTAGAGCTAGAGGACGGGCAGCTCATCAGCTAGAGGACGGGCAGCTCATCAGCT
>NW_014599982.1:0-490 GCF_000485595.1 Priapulus caudatus | reverse complement strand
GTTAGGCACGTGTGCGCCAGTGCTTGTGTTTATCTGAATTAAAACATCAGTCCCGATGCGATTAACGGATGCGTATAGCGCACCCGTTGATGGATCGTATGTTAGGCCATCGATATTATTGAAATTGACCAGTCCAAAAGTACCGTTCGATGAAGAACCCGCTGGGTTTGCCAGAGCGGTGAATGTGCCTGTGGACTGATTCAGCGTTCCGGCCTGTCCGTTATTGGCAGCGTATAAAACACCGCTGCTACAATGGTAGGCAATGGCATCGATGCCTGTCACCCCAGTCCCGCCGATATTTGTTTCATTGCTAGTGGTATTGAAGTCACTGGTGTCAACAAGGCTGAGTGAGTGGTTACTTCCGTCTACGGCATAACATTGTTGGCTAGTTGAGGCTGTGATATCTGTAGGGTCGTTATCGGTATTGTTGTTGATTATGTTTTCAAATGTTGTGCCAGACACTGTCGCTGTGCTGTCGACACTAGGAATA
>NW_014599981.1:0-490 GCF_000485595.1 Priapulus caudatus | reverse complement strand
CACACACACGCACGCACGCACTCAGGCCACCCACGATATCGGACACGGTAGTCGCATTACAAGGCAAATAACGCACTCGACAGTTGACGCTCTCCCCGCTCTCCTGCGCGAGAGATAAGCCTAGTGAGCGGCAGGCAACGCTTAATTAGCCAGCATAGATGGCCTTTTACCGGTGCATACGGCGACAACAAGCAGAGCGAGAGCGAGAGAGAGAGAGAGAGAGAGAGAGAGGAGAGAGCAGAGCGAGAGAGAGAGAGAGAGAGAGAGAGATAGAAAGAGATAAGAGGAGAGAGCAGAGAGAGAGAGAGAGCGAGAGAGAGAGAGAGAGGCGATAGAGAGAGAGCGGAGCAGAGAGAGCAGAGAAGAGAGAGAGAGAGAGAGAGAGAGAGAGAGAGAGAGAGAGAGAGAGGAGAGAGAGAGAGGGCAGTGCAGCGTTTGAGCCTCCGCGACCAGTGTTTCGCCAGTGGAAGTCCGTAGGTCCGCGACGACG
>NW_014599979.1:0-490 GCF_000485595.1 Priapulus caudatus | reverse complement strand
ATATATATATATATATATATATATATATATAAAATATATATAGCGGCAACTTAGCTTAGTTAGTCTAGACGCTGGGGAGGGGCAGGACGAAATCTGACCGGGGAAGTAAGAGACGCTTACTAGAGAAAGCATGGTTGCACAGGAAGCGGTGGACGAACAGGAAGCGTGGTTGCACAGGAAGTGTAGTTGCACAGGTGTAGCTGTTTAACTTCTGCACAAGCATGCGGACTACAGATATACGACATGCTGTGTGTTCGTGTTCGTGTTTGTGTTTGTGTTTGTGTTCGTGCTCGTGTTCGTGTTCGTGTTTGTATTTGTGTTTGTATTTGTATTTGTGTTTGTATTTGTGTTTACAACATGACGCAGTTGAAGTGGTATCCTTATTGCTATACATATTACATCTCTTTTTACCAATCGATATATATATATGTATATATATATATATATATATATATATATATATATATACTATAATTACTTATTATTACTT
>NW_014599978.1:0-490 GCF_000485595.1 Priapulus caudatus | reverse complement strand
AAGGAGTCCTCCTCCTGCTCCTCACGATAAGATAAGGCATGGTAGCCATAACGCCGCGGAAACGCCACCCCCTATTTCCCCCTCTCTCTCACTCTCTCTCTCTCTCCATCTATCTATCTTTCCCCTTCTCTATATCTCTCTCCTCCCCTCTCTCTCGCTCTGCTTTTTTCTCTCCCTTTCTCTTTCCCTGACAACCTTCTCTCTATCTCTCTCCTCCCCTCTCTCTCGCTCTGCCTTTTTCTCTCCCTTTTTCTCTCCCTGACAACCTTCTCTCTATCTCTCTCTCTCGCACTCTCCCCCCCTCCCTCTCTCTCACACTCTCTCCCACTTCTCTCTCTCCCTCTCTCCCCCTCCTTTCTGCTCTCTCTCTCTCTCTCTCTCTCTCTTTCTCTCTCTCTATCTCCCGTTCTCTCTTTTTTTCTCTTTCTCTCTCTCTCTGTCTATCTATCTCTCACCCCTCTCTATATCTCTTTCCTTCTCTCTCTCTCTC
>NW_014599977.1:0-490 GCF_000485595.1 Priapulus caudatus | reverse complement strand
CGTCGCTCTCTCTCTCTCTCTCTCTCTCTCTATCATTATGTCTCTCTCGGTCTCTCTCTCTCTCTTTCTCTCGCGCTCTCTCTCTCTCTCTCTCTCTCGTATTAGGCATCAGCTGGGACCCGGATCTGACTGACCTGTGGCCATAACCTCGAGGATGCGCGCTTGAATCCGGGATGACACCGTACCACCTTACCCTAGACACGGCGCTATTCCCGCCCTCAAACTCCCAACTCACCAACCCTCCCCCATAATCCCACATAACCATGCACAACAACCCTACCTCCAAACACCCACTCACCAACCCTCCCTCTACCCCGCTCACCGATGCACAACAACCCACCTCCAAACCCCCCTCACCAACTCTCCCCCAACCCCGCTCAACCATGCACCACACACCCCCACCTCCAAACCCCCCACTCACCAACCCTCCCTCCAACCCCGCACCGCTAACATAAGGGAAGATAGATATAGTAAAGAAAAAGAGCTTACA
>NW_014599976.1:0-490 GCF_000485595.1 Priapulus caudatus | reverse complement strand
GAGGAGCTGACCGGCTTGCAGTTCTTCTAGTTCATTTTGTTGTAGGAAGTTAAAAGCGACCAGATCTTTTAGTGTCTCTGCGCCAAAGTGGCGTTTCGCTACCCAGCCGATCATCTGGATGTCTCGCAGGCCGCCATGTGATTCTTTTATGTTTGGCTCTAGGTTGAATGCGGTATCGTTGAATTTGCCGCTGCGTTGAATCTGTTCATCGAGTTTGGCCTGAAAGAATGAACTGCTGTCCCATATTTTTTCAGGCCCGGTCTGCGTCTTCATCGCATCGAACAAGTTATGGTCACCGCTGATGAGGCGCGCTTCCATAATGTTAGTCGCGACCGTGATGTCTTTCTCGGCTTCATCGACACATTCTTTAAGTGTGCGAACACTGTGTCCTATCTCAAGTCGGCTGTCCCAGAGCAGGGTTAGAAACCTCTCCAGGCAATCTTTGGTGTTCTCGTTCTCCTCGTCTTCCAGCAACAACATCAGGTCGACA
>NW_014599975.1:0-490 GCF_000485595.1 Priapulus caudatus | reverse complement strand
CCCCAGCACAAATACAAAACCTCATCCAGAATCACACCATTGACGCATCGGATGGCGCTAATGACAAAGCTGCGATTGATTTTGCGGTCAGGCTGGCGAAGGACTCGCATTCTTCCAGTAAAAAGGATTTTCAGGCACTCAATGAATTGGGTTTCGATAATGAAGAAGTCATGGAAATTATCGCCATTGTCAGGCATGGCTGTTTTTTATAATCACCTGGCCAATGCCACCAAAATAAATATTGATGACGGGTTTAACAAAATGCTTGCCGCAAGTGCGGGAAAATAATTGTTAGGTGTCGCGTTAGATAGTTAAGCCACTCTTCACCAAATCGTCTTAACATGCGCGTATTGAATGATCTTCTCATCCACCGTCACCACCGGCACAGCGAATTTCCGGGCGGTAGCCACAATGATGCGATCAGCCGGATCTTTATGAAACTCACCCGGTAATGCGGTTGATTTAATACCGATCTCATTATTAACCGGCA
>NW_014599974.1:0-490 GCF_000485595.1 Priapulus caudatus | reverse complement strand
TACACGCCAAATCATGCCGAATGGCTGAAAGACTGGGGTATAAAGAGTGCAACAACGTGTGACGTTGGTTTTAACACAGCGGATACTAGCCCCTATTTTTTGAAACGTATCCTTGATTCTGAAGTTTTAAGCGATATAGAAATTGAAGCTGAATTGAGTGGTCTGGTGGAATTAAAGCGCATGGCAATGCGAGCATTTGGATTCTCACGTTAGCACACGTCAATCACTTACAACGCCCCTAATACAAATAGTGATTAAGAATTAATCAGAAACAACTCGATATTTTGCTAACGCATGGATCGGTGGCATGCATTCTGCAAAATTCAATGTTGATCCGTTACGCATTATTTGCTGCGCGGGCTTGATGAAGCTTCTTGTAGCTTTCGATGAGTCTGAGGTGCTTGTCTAGGCCTTCTAGTTTCATGCTGGTTTTGGTTAGGCCGAAGAATTTTACTTCGCCCGATACAGAGCCGGTCACATTGTCCATGGT
>NW_014599973.1:0-490 GCF_000485595.1 Priapulus caudatus | reverse complement strand
ACACACACACACACACACACACACACACACACATGCGCAGTTAATCATGCGCAGAAGTGCTAACGTACAACACTGCCTATAACCTCGCTATTAACACCCGTGGGGACGTGTGTGTATGTGTGTGTTTGTGCGTGTGTGTGCGTGTGTATGTGTGTGTTTGTGCGTGTGTGTGCGTTCGTGCGTGTGTAGGTGTGTGCGTTCGTGCGTGTGTAGGTGTGTGTGTGTGCGTTTGTGCGTGTGTAGGTATGTGTGTGTGCGTTCGTGCGTGTGTAGGTGTGTGTGTGCGCGCGTGCGTGCGAGCATGCGTTTATGCGTGGCGATGGGCCGGTGTGTGCCAATGTACGAGTTTGCGTACGCGCAGCTAGGTATAGATGCGGAGAAACCTGCCGAATTAATTATACACATTACTCTATGTGTCAGCGATATTGACCAATTCACCGGCAATTCAATAGCAATTAACGCCATGTATTTACATTAACATGCGCCTTAT
>NW_014599972.1:0-490 GCF_000485595.1 Priapulus caudatus | reverse complement strand
CATAATGGCCACCGTAATAGCGGCAGCGGCATCAAGCCACGGAATCTGAAATAGCACACTAGCAATAACGCCGATGGCAACTACCAAGGATGAAAAAGCATCCGAACGATGATGCCAGGCATTAGACTTGAGTAAATTGGAGTTGATTTTTTTAGCCACATGCATCGTATAATGGTACAAGCCCTCTTTAGCAATAATTCCCAAGAGTACGAAGATAATCGCCAATGGCGTAGGCTGAAGCAGTTTTTCTGGGTGGGTGATACGATCAAAAGCATTCATGCCGATGCCAACCGCAACACTTGCCAAGGCAAGACCTAAGATAACCGTTGCCACCGTTTCAATGCGATCATGCCCATAGGGATGGTCTTCATCTGCATCTTTACTGGCCAACTTAGCCGCAAACAGCACCATGAAATCACTGGCAAGGTCGGACAAGGTATGTATTCCATCAGCAATCAAGGCTTGAGAATGCGTTAACACACCCCCCGCC
>NW_014599971.1:0-490 GCF_000485595.1 Priapulus caudatus | reverse complement strand
TATCTAACATCTCAGCATCAAGGAATTCGTTATTATGAATTTCATGATCACGTTTAATACCGGGGCCTGATAACCACGTTTCGATGCAACCACTTTTACCGCAGTAACATTCTGGCCCAGGCAGTTCGCTGTCTAATGGCCAAGGCAAAGGGTTGTGCCCCCATTCACCAGCAATAGCGTTTGGCCCAACTAAAACTTTTTATCGACAACGATACCTGCGCCTGTCCCCGTACCGACGATAACACCGAACACTACTGCCGCATCTTTAGCTACGCCATCGGTTGCTTCAGATAGAGCAAAACAATTGGCATCGTTGGCGATTCGTACTTCACGATTTAGTAATGCCTGCAAGTCATCTAACACTGGCTTACCATTCATACACACGGAGTTTGAATTACGCATTAAACCTGTTGAAGGCGATAAAGCACCAGGCGTGCAGATTCCAATACTTGCCGTTTGGTTTACTTGCGTTTCGATATGAGAGATTAAA
>NW_014599970.1:0-490 GCF_000485595.1 Priapulus caudatus | reverse complement strand
AGAGAGAGAGAGAGAGAGAGAGAGAAGAGACAGACAGACAGAGAAAATGATAGAGTGAGAGAGAGAAAAGAGACAGACAGACAGAGAAAATGATAGAGTGAGAGAGAGAGAAATAGAGATTGAGTGAGAGATAAAGACACATAGACAAGGGTTAGAGATCGAGGAAATTCTTTCTCATTTTTGCCGCGTTGAAAATACTCGGACGAATCGCAACGAATGTAGGATAAATATTTAATATAATCAAATATAAATTTAATAAATATATAATCAGATTCCGAAATTTCCGATTGATTTTTACCTCGCGTGCCCTGAATCTGTAATGACATCTTTAATCTAATATTAAAACAGCTTTGCTTTAAAAAAACACCATTAAGCGTTTTCGCAATGCAAGTAGATCAACATTAGTAGATCAAACGGACCAAAGTCAATGTTAACTCCCACGCACTTTCCTTCTCCCTCTCCCTCTCTCTCTCTCTCTCTCTCTCTCTCT
>NW_014599969.1:0-490 GCF_000485595.1 Priapulus caudatus | reverse complement strand
ATCATGGTGGCTGCGTGTATACCCAATCATGGTGGCTGCGTGTAGGTACCCAATCATGGTGGCTGCGTGTATACCCAATCATGGTGGCTGCGTGTAGGTACCCAATCATGGTGGCTGCGTGTATACCCAATCATGGTGGCTGCGTGTAGGTACCCAATCATGGTGGCTGCGTGTATACCCAATCATGGTGGCTGCGTGTATACCCGTTTTCAATCAACATGGCTTCCCCCTCACTGCGAACCCTCATCTCTACCCGGCGTTACACGTTGTTTATAGGTGGCGCCACGTGTGTTACGTCGTTTCGTAGGAGGCGCTGGGCGCGCGCAGGAGATGGGACGTGCGGGCTAACGTGTGCCGACTACAGAACTTTACCTGTTCTTACCTGTACTTTACCTGTTCTTACCTAACTTTACCTGTTAGTTTTAGCGATAGGTGACAACGGCCCCCTACCCTGGATATTTATTGTTATTATATTTATTGTTATATATAT
>NW_014599968.1:0-490 GCF_000485595.1 Priapulus caudatus | reverse complement strand
CACGCACGCACGCACACACACACACACACACACACACACACACACACACACACACACACACACACACGCCCCTACGACATTATATATACGCATAAAGAAGCGCACACGCACACGCATGAGCACGTACGCACGAACACACTCACACATGAGCACGTACGAACACACTCACACATTAGCACGTACGAACACACGCTCACAGGCACGCACGCACGCGCGCACGCACGCACGCACACATGCACGCACGCATGCACGCACGCGGGGGAGGAGTAAGTGAGCTTGATGCATTGATCGTGACTGTGTAAGTACGTGCGCGCGTGTACGAACATAAATCTATGTACGCATATCTGTCGTCTTATGGACAGCTTCCTTACTCACACACACACACACACACACACACACACACACACACACACACACACACACACACACACACACACACACACACACACACACACACACACACACACACAATATACTACACACACACACT
>NW_014599967.1:0-490 GCF_000485595.1 Priapulus caudatus | reverse complement strand
CGTGTGCGTGTGTGTGTGTGTGTGCGCGCGTGCGTGTGTGTGTGGCACAGTGCGTGTATGTGCGTGCGTGTGTATGTGCGTGCGTGTGTGCGTGCGTGCGTGCGTGCGTGCGGCGGCTGGGTTTTGTCAACAGAATCACTATCAGCAGCTACTATCCTATTAGGAGTGGATTATAGTAAGTCATGCTGAGTAATGTGTCTTGTTATCTTGCTTTCTTCTGCTTGCTACCTGCGAGTATCAGCGGGGGGCGATGCCAATCACAGGCACTTATTAGAGACGCATTTTATTGAGACGTTCCAAGTGCCTGCAGTGATGCTAATGCTGTCAGATGCTGACTGACACACATCTATATGAACAGCGTTCATGTTGGTTACTCACAGCACAGTCAGTCATAGCATAGTACCTGTACCTGTTTCTCTTTCTGTATCGCTTACTCTCACTGTCGCTCTTTCTCTCTTTCTCTCTCTCTAATTCTCTCTCTCTCTCTCTC
>NW_014599966.1:0-490 GCF_000485595.1 Priapulus caudatus | reverse complement strand
TGTTTCTCTCTCCCTCGCTCCCCCTCTCTATCTGTTCCCTCATTCCATCTTTCCCTCCCTACCTCCGTCCATCCCCTCCCTCCCTCCATACCTCCTCCCTCCCTTCATCTCGCTCCATCTCGCTCTGTCGCTCTCTCTCTCTCTCTTCCACGCGCGCTCTCTCTCTTTCTCGCTTTCGCACCGTGCGTGGGCGAACGTGTGTGACCGCTGTATGAACAGTCAGCAATCGTGTTCTTATACTGTTGTATTCACGTGATGGGAAAAAGGCGAAGTTTCGCAGAGCCCGAACGAGCGGGGCACAACTATATAGGTCTGTGAGAACTCCGAGAGATTTCCATTGTAATAAATCCGTACTAGGTCGGAGAACTCTTTATATGCGCTTATTTTATGACGGCGGGATTAAATGCACTGCACGGGGAGGGGGAGGGGGCGTGTTAACGTACTATTACTCTCGCGTAGAGACTCCTTCGATGTCGACTCGCTCTGCTAA
>NW_014599965.1:0-490 GCF_000485595.1 Priapulus caudatus | reverse complement strand
GAGATATATACTACGAGTGATTTATATGTGAGAGTTTCCTGTGGCTGGGTGGTAACTTGGTCGTTTACCGACCGCGAGTAGACATTGATTACTCAACACGTAATTCGGCTGTGAACCTAAAAAGCTGCTAGTGAATATGTACAATGATTGCTTCGTGCGAGTTGTCGGCCTATGTCATCTAGTCTCGTCTGCGTCCTGCGATAACGTTGACGATTAATGACACATCCTTGCTTTGCGTTTGTTTGCAGGGCGGAACCACGACTCTCCCTCCTGGAGCAAGAGTTGTTAATCTGGTAAGTCCGACACCCCGGCGGCGCCGCGTACAGCCAGACCAGACCAGTGTCCATTGTAGACAGGTGTCCCTTCTATAGAGGTGTCCGATAACACGTTTGATGTCATGCTTTTATATGAGGGTCACTCCGAGAGAACGTCAACAGTGTCTGTTGTAGACAGATTTC
This sequence comes from Priapulus caudatus, assembly GCF_000485595.1. Lineage (NCBI taxonomy): Eukaryota > Metazoa > Priapulida > Priapulimorpha > Priapulimorphida > Priapulidae > Priapulus > Priapulus caudatus. The sequence continues at coordinate 32 of NW_014599965.1, read as the reverse complement.
CCTTCCATAGCGGTGTCCCACAGCCAAATTTT
>NW_014599964.1:0-490 GCF_000485595.1 Priapulus caudatus | reverse complement strand
ATTGCCTTTAGTATCGATGTCGAAGACGCCGTCGGTGTTTCTCATCAGGTCAGTCAATTATCCGAAAGAGTGGAGGAAGAAATATGAATACCAGGCCAATGATCAGCGTACGCGAGATCATGCGAACAGAGTTTGACATGGTCGACGGACTAGACACGGTTGCCGAGGCGTTGAAGAAATCGAGATACCCCGAGGCTAAATGTTTTATCGTCAATATGCGTCATGATAAGGATGAATACGGTATCGTGCTGCTGTCTGATATCGCCAAAAAGGTACTCGCTAAAAACAAGTCCCCGGAACGCGTGAATATTTACGAGATCATGTCAAAGCCTGTAGTCTCGGTAGATCCTGATATGGACATTCGATATTGCACGCGACTATTCGAAAACTTCGGCCTCAGTCGCGCGCCAGTGATTTTGAACAGGGAAGTCGTCGGCGTCGTCGGATATACCGATATTGTCCTGCGCGGGGTTCTCGACCACCTCGGCTG
>NW_014599963.1:0-490 GCF_000485595.1 Priapulus caudatus | reverse complement strand
GGTCCCGTAGATTAAGCCAGAAAGACCGCGTGATCTATAAATTTGATGATGAATATATCTATATCTTCGCTATAGGTGGCCATTACGACCAACACTAGACTAGCCTTAACGCCGCGCTTTGCGGAGAGCGAGCGCAGCGAGTGATTCCGACAACAGCGTTTTGTTAACGGGCATCTTGCACCAAAGTTGTAAGGTTCAAAAAATCTGAACAAACTGCATTTGCTTGTTCGCAAGTGGAGCCATAATGACCAGGAATATAAATACTGTACATGCCCGAATTATTTGCTCCTACAATATCAGCCTCAGGGTTATCACCTACAAAGACACTATCCTTGGGCGAGACGCAAAGTTGTGAACACGTGAGATGAAATATTTCTATATTCGGCTTACGAAAACCCACTGACTCTGATACCACGATAGCCTCAAATAAAGCACTGACGCCTAGAGAATTGAAATTTCTTTCTTGAAACGGTGTTTTTCCATTCGAAAC
>NW_014599962.1:0-490 GCF_000485595.1 Priapulus caudatus | reverse complement strand
TCTTCTTCGTTCTTTCCCGCTACAACTCTTACCTCTTCTTCGTTTTCTTCTACTTCTTTTGCCTCTTCCTTATACGTTAACGTATAGTAAGAACGCAAGCGCGTATGTTCGTATGTTTGCTAGTTTGCGACCACTGTTGGCTGTATTGTACACACGCAGGCGTCAGAACCACGTTGTTGTCTCTCTCTCTCTCTTTGCACCGCCAGTTAGCAACTAACAGACATCGGTGTGCGAACGTACTGAGTGCGCTGGCCGGTAGGTGGCGCTGCTCACCGTTAGTGGAAATGACGCGAGGCGAGCCGTCGATTCGATTGGATCTGAGATTATCTGGAGATAGGTTATCCGGAGATTGGTTATGCGGAGATATGAGCGGTGGCCGAGAGAGCGAGCGCGCGCGTCGCGTTTCGTTGCCTTCTGTTCGTTGCTTGCTTTACTTTGCTGATATACTGGTGCGAGTGTTTATTATGCAAATTCCTTAGCAGCTATAAAT
>NW_014599961.1:0-490 GCF_000485595.1 Priapulus caudatus | reverse complement strand
GTGCGTGCGACGTGCGTGCGCGCGCTTGTGTGTCGTGTTCGTCAGTTGTGTTCACAGCGCGTGTTTTATGCGTGTGTATACCACGTGTTGCAGCGGTGAAGGTGCGAGGAGCGCCGTACGCTGCTAGGATGTGGCTGATGTTACCCGTCATGCTCATCCTTATCATCGCCGGCATCGCTGCCTGGATCATGTACCGAAAACACAAGCGATTCAGACCTGCGTGGTGAGAAGCTTGCCGTCGTTATTCAGTGGCGCCACCGTCGTATCTTTCTTTACGCGCACCCGCTATATACATGTGAAATTATACGATGCAACACTGGGTAATTATATAGATAGATATGAAAAATAACAGAACACAATATATATATGTATATATATATATATATATAGAAGTAAAGTCACACACTTATGAAGAGATGTAATCTCGAAAGCTTGTCAATTAAACACCCCTTATTCTATACCTTGACTTTGTTTTTATATATATATATAT
>NW_014599960.1:0-490 GCF_000485595.1 Priapulus caudatus | reverse complement strand
ACACACACACACACACACACACACACACACACACACACACACACATTCCTTGTAATTTTCTTTCTCTATCACCACCTCCCCCATGGACCAACGCCTTCTTCACGTTCATCCTCATCCTCATCCTCATCTTCATCCTCATCTTCATCCTCGCGGCGGCTCGCACCGCCCCCTGGAGAGCGCTTCATGAATAATTGATGCCGACGTGACGGCAGCAGGGCCGGCTGGCGGCTCGGCGGCTTGATAGATATAGATGATTTCCCTACCGCTTCCTTCGTCGTTCACACACATGCACACGCAAGCACAGACGCAAGCACACACGCATGCACTCACGCACGCACGCACGCACGCACACACATACACGCACGCACTCACGCACAAACGCACATGTACGCACACATACACACGCACACACGCACATACACACGTACAAACACACACGACCACACGCACGCACGAACACACACACGCACACACACGCACGCACACACAC
>NW_014599959.1:0-490 GCF_000485595.1 Priapulus caudatus | reverse complement strand
TGCACTATGCAAGGTGCATTGTGCATGGTGCATAGGGTGCATAGTGCATAGTGCATGCATAGTGCATAGTGCATAGTACTATGCACTATGCACTATGCACTACAATGTATGCACCATGCACCATGCACTATGCCACTGTAATGCATAGTGCAGAGTGCATAGTGCATAGTGCATATGCACTATGCACTATGCATTATGTACTATGCACTATGCACTATGCCATGGTGCATAGTGCATATGCATAGTGCATAGTGCATAGTGCATCGTGCATCGTGCATACACTGTAGTGCATAGTGCAGAGTGCAGAGCGGTGCATGGTGCATGGTGCATAGTGCATAGTGCATGCATAGTGCATAGTGCATAGTGCATGTGCATCTATGCACTATGCACCATGTACCATGCACCATGCACCATGCACCATGCACTATGCACTATGCACTATGCATTACAGCATGCACTATGCACTATGCACTATGCACTATGCACTATG
>NW_014599958.1:0-490 GCF_000485595.1 Priapulus caudatus | reverse complement strand
CCCTTCAACACCCCTCCGAATCCACCCCTTTCCTTCAATGATTCCTCGACCCCCTTCCCCTTCAACACCCCTCCGAATCCACCCCTTTCCTTCAATGATTCCTCGCCCCCTCCCCTTCCCCTCAACATTTCTCGCTCTCTCTCGCGCGGCAGAAATCGCCACGTTCTCACGTGAGAGCGTTTCTATGACTCCTCGGCAGCGGCATAATTACCACGCCGGCAAGCGACACCACACATCTCACCACATCGTCATCATCATCGTCAGGGGGTATGGCCACTAGAGGGCGCCGCGATGATCGCGCACCGCCCTTTACTTCTAACAAGCATCGAGGGGGAAAATCTGCTTGTGTTTCCGGAGCAATTACTAACATCGCTCGTCGTCAACATCATCGTCGGTTGTCGGCTGATTGACGGAGGACGGTCCCCGGGTCATGCCAGTTCCCATGTCCCGTGAAGAGAGGGAGAGAGAGAGAGAGGGGAGAGAGAGAAAG
>NW_014599957.1:0-490 GCF_000485595.1 Priapulus caudatus | reverse complement strand
TCTCCCTCCTCCTTCTCCCCTCCTCTTCCTTCTTCTCATCCTCCTCCTTCTCCCCTCCTTTTCCTTTCTTTCCTTTCTCCTCCTTCTCCTCCTTCTCCTCCTCCTCCTTCGCCAGCCACGTGATACCCCACTAAGCACCTTCAATATCGAGTATCAAGCTAAGAATTATCGAAGCATTAGCGGAAATTCGCGAAGATTAACGAACATTCGCGAACATTAACGAACATTAACGAACATTCACGAAGATTAACGAACATTCACGAACATTAGCCGCGCTCGTTTCCCGCGCCACCGATCGCAGCGCCACGCCTAGATCAATGGCGGCACCTGGCGGCGAGCGGGGAACATCAAAGAAAGACGGAGAGAGAGATAATGGCGGAGGAAGGATGAAAGCGGAGGCGGCAGCAGCGGCGGGTGTGTCGGATCTGCTCTCTCTCACACACAAGAAGCCGTTAGTACTGCCATTAGAGATAAGAGAGAAAGAGAGAGA
>NW_014599956.1:0-490 GCF_000485595.1 Priapulus caudatus | reverse complement strand
TTCTTCAGCTACACTGGGCCTGCGGCTAGAGCGGTTATAGTGCATTGTCTTGCCGTTCTATATACGCGTCTATGCTAATGTAATATACTGCAAAATCGCGTCGTTCCAATCATCACACAACGATCAGCGTCTGCTAAAGAAAAAATAAAATAAAGCGGGAAAATTCGACGCAGCCTATACATACCTGAGCTCTCGATGCTGCGCAATTAATTATGCATTAATGACGAGCGAGTTGCTAATTAAACTGATTAGGCAATGCGGTGTTTCGACAACGAACGGCGAGAACGTTGACGATGGTATTTTTTGTGCGATCGATATTGTCGCGTGAATGTACGCGCCCACGATAAGTTCGCATTTTAATTAGTTACCTGAATGACCCTCTAGGTGGCGCTTTCACAGCGGCAATCTTCAGTGCAGACGCCTTTTGTAAAATACAGACTGCGCCCCAGTTGCCACAAATTACACACGCAGGCACGCACGCAGGCACGCA
>NW_014599955.1:0-490 GCF_000485595.1 Priapulus caudatus | reverse complement strand
GACATAGTCGCAAGAAACTGACTCTTGGTCGTTGTAGCATTTTCTGCTACAACCTTGGCTTCTTCTAATTCTTTAGTTCTTTCAAGAACGAGTGCTTCGAGGTAGTTTTTTCTTAGTGCGTTGCGATTGGATGTACCAATATAACAGTCCAAATATGACCATGACATACAATGAATATGCCCACCAGGACTTCCAGGAAGGGGGTAACACAGTGATCTTAAGTGTTGCACCTTCTTCGTTCCATACACCATCGGGGTTACTGGCTTTGACTCGCAAAACGTACTCACCGCTGGGAAGATTGGTATAGGTCGCTCGCCGGTTTTTATAATCTGTCGCTATCCAATGGCTATCAAAACCTTCCAACCGATAAGCATACTGGTTCTTTTTTGGATTGCTAAAATGCAGGGCGCTAAATTCAAATGATACCAGATTTTCCAGATGGCTTAAGGTAAGTGCTGCGGTGGAATGAATGGCTTGTTCCAACGTAAAA
>NW_014599954.1:0-490 GCF_000485595.1 Priapulus caudatus | reverse complement strand
CATGAATCAAACTTTAGTCAGCTCGTTGTTTTAAATAATGCCCCTCTGCTTGTTCAATCTCAGTTGCTAGCATAGTTGCGGGTCGAATTTAGTGTTTGGAGTACTAGGGTCGTAAAGTTTGATTATCAATCGGCACAAGTATAATTTATGATAAGTAAATGCTAAGAGAGAGCCGAAAATAACACATTCACAGGTCTTTAATTTATATGCTGCATCACATACCCAATATACTCAGCCTGTTCAGAATATGTCTTGTTATTCCTGTTGTGTTTTATATCTGGGAGGATGCTTGGGAGACTGCATTTTCATTGATGTTGCTAGCGGGCGTTACGGATGGTTTGGATGGTTTTTTAGCTAGGACTTTTCACTGGGAGTCTGAGTTAGGCGCAACGCTAGATCCTATAGCAGATAAACTGCTTATCACGTGTATATTTATCGTATTGGGTTTGAAGGGAATAGTGCCTCAATGGTTGGTCGCTCTTATTGTGGC
>NW_014599953.1:0-490 GCF_000485595.1 Priapulus caudatus | reverse complement strand
CTCTCTCCTCTCTCTTCTCTCTCTCCTCTCTTGCCACATGTAGCTTGAGGTGAACATTGACACGATCTGCTACGCGATCCACAATATGATACATATATGATACAATACATATCGTACCTGTGTATCCGTGGGCCGCAGAGAGAGAGAGAGAGGAGAGAGAGGAGAGGGTGAGAGAGAGAGAGAGAGGAGAGAGAAATGTTCACCTCAAGCTACACGCGGTGAGAGAGGAGAGAGGACACGATCTGCTACGCGATCTACACGTCTAAGTACAGTATTATATATGTCCGTGTGCTTAACTTGTCCTCCTCTCTCTCTCTCTCTCCTCTCTCTCCTCTCTCTCCTCTCTCTCCTCTCTCTTCTCTCTCTCATCTCTCTCCTCTCTCACCACGTGTAGCTTGAGGTGAACATTGACACGATCTGCTACGCGATCTACACGTCTAAGCTGAAGGTGAAGCCGAACCATGTGCAGACGCACGGCGAGGACATCATC
>NW_014599952.1:0-490 GCF_000485595.1 Priapulus caudatus | reverse complement strand
GATAGATAGTTTTCCCATGCGGTTCACATACACGCACGCACGCACGCATGCGCACGCACGCACGCACATATAGATAGATAGTGTGAACCTCCACGAATTTTAAAACAAACGTTTTCTCCGTTTCGTCAATCGAGTTTTTTTTTCTCGCAGCGAACTAACGCCGAATTCTTTTCCAAAATCAACAAGACATTAGCGTGCGACTGCCACGCGATATTTCGCGACAGCGCTCGCCTTGCACTCCGTTTTAACAATTAACTAGTTTCGGAGCACGAGTGCTGCATTTCACAGTCTGTTGGCAGTTCCTTCCCGCATGGTAACACACATGCAGCGTCTCTCGTTGTCGCGCGTGTTCGTTCACCATGATAACGAATTCACGTTCCACAAAAACGACGCCCGAGAATAAAACGCAAAAATTAAACGTTAAAAAACAACAACTATTATTTAAAACAAGTTTTACCACTCGAGTGTTCGTGCGATTCTTTCGATATGT
>NW_014599951.1:0-490 GCF_000485595.1 Priapulus caudatus | reverse complement strand
GCGCCCGGTGCGTCCAATGCGGTGCACATAGTCTTCGGCAAGAAAAGGTAGATTAAAGTTTACAACATAATCTAAGCCTTGGATGTCCAGTCCGCGAGCGGCGACTTCGGTAGCGATTAATACCTGGACTTTGGCAGATTTGAAATCAGCTAAAGCACGGCGGCGAGCACCTTGACTATTGTCACCATGACAGGTGGCAACGGGGTATTTTTTCAGTTCAAGGCGTAGTTTTTCCGCTTGCTCTTTGGTGCTGGTGAAAACTAACACTTTATACCAGTTATATTCATTGAGTAGCTCCAGAAACAAGTCGATTTTGCGACGCTCTTCGACGGCATAGACGACATGCTCAACCGTTTCAGCCGTGACATTCTCTTTGGTGACGCGAATTGTTTGATGACTATGGAGTAGTTTATGCGATAACTCGTTCACCGCTGGAGATAAAGTGGCTGAAAACAATAAGGTTTGACGTTTTTTTGCGGTGAGTTGTAAT
>NW_014599950.1:0-490 GCF_000485595.1 Priapulus caudatus | reverse complement strand
AACACACACACACACACACACACACACACACACACACACACACACACACACACACACACACACACACACACACACACACACACACACACACACACACACACACACACACACACACACACACACACACACACACACACACACACACACACACACTTAGCGGCTGATCAAACACATGAGAGGCGAGCGACATGTATAGGTGTACACAGGTACGCTGCAATAACGCGCCACCGGACAAACAACGTGCGCGACATAATATACTCAGGGACGTTCCCAACAGTGCGACATACTCAGCGAAGTTGCTACAGCCTAACACCACAACACCACAACACCACAACACCACAACACCACAACACCACAACACCACAACACCACAACACCACAACACCACAACACCACAACACCACAACACCACAACACCACAACACCACAACACCACAACACCACAACACCACAACACCACAACACCACAGTGCCCCAACAGACACTCTAA
>NW_014599949.1:0-490 GCF_000485595.1 Priapulus caudatus | reverse complement strand
AATTCCTTATGATGTTTTTGATATAAGGGCTTCAAACGATGTTGTTTAAAGTGCACATGGACACAAAATGTGCAGTGAAGGTTTTAATGGAAACAGACATTTTCCGAAATTGCTATTATTATGCTTACAGAATGTTAATGTCATTAATTTTAGTAATTCGAGTTTCTGGTTATTTGCTTTATATAATGATTTGTAGATATGTTATCGGCTAGGTAAAATAAAGTTAATATACTAGCAGAAAAACTGCACAGTATATATTTATTTTTACGTTTTTTTAAATGATATTCGCAACAATTCTACTATATAGGCAATGCAATTTACAGAAAATGATGACAATTCTAACGTGGATATTGTAATGCGTAGCTCAATGGCGTTGAAAACAATATTCTTTGCGCGGACAGGGATGAAATAGCTAATGATGGTAATTGTCACAGTATCTCGGCCCATGTCTAGCTTCCAGCGAGCTCGGCCTTGCGACTACTAGCCATAT
>NW_014599948.1:0-490 GCF_000485595.1 Priapulus caudatus | reverse complement strand
GTGTGTGTGTGTGTGTGTGTGTGTGTGTGTGTGTGTGTGTGTGTGTGTGTGTGTGTGTGTGTGTGTGTGTGTAATGTGTGTGTGTGTATGTATGTGTGCGTGCGTGCGTGCGTGCGTGCGTGCGTGCGTGCGTGTGTAGTGTGTGTACCATTCATAACATTCACCGTTCATGTGTTTATTGAAATGTTGTGTTGTGTGTGCGTGTATTTTCTCTTTCAATTTTACGCGTAGTCTATGGAAACGCTGGACAATGGAATGCCATACAGAAACTCCTATGATATAACCGTAAAATTTTCAGTCAGCATGTGCCGTTATTTCGCCGGTTGGTGTGACAAAATAACTGGCAAAACCATTCCTGTGGGTAAGTGTTCTGAAGTGCCGTCAATTACTGAACCAAACACTTAGCCACTCAGTAAAACTAATATTATCAGTGCATGAGTCTAGACTAGAAGATATATCTTTAGAATCGATTTCTATATCGTTATATGCC
>NW_014599947.1:0-491 GCF_000485595.1 Priapulus caudatus | reverse complement strand
CATATACGTAGCCACATGTCAGGCCACCGCTAATTAATTACAATATACGCTAGCACATGTCAGGCCACCGTAATGGTACATATACGTAGCATACACCAGCCACCGTAATTAAGTGTACATATACGATAGCACATTGTCAGCCACGCGCTAATAATGTACATATACGCTAGCCACATGATCAGCCCACGCGTAATATTACATATATGGTAGCATAACGACTGTCAGCCACCGTAATAATGTACATATACGTAGCACATGTCAGCCACCGTAATAATGTACATATACGTAGCACATGTCAGCCACCGTAATAATGTACATATACGTAGCACATGTCAGCCACCGTAATAATGTACATATACGTAGCACATGTCAGCCACCGTAATATACATATATGTAGCATACACCAGCCACCGTAATAATGTACATATACGTAGCACATGTCAGCCACCGTAATAATGTACATATACGTAGCACATGTCAGCCACCGTAAT
>NW_014599946.1:0-491 GCF_000485595.1 Priapulus caudatus | reverse complement strand
TAATGGGTGATAATTTCCATGACCTGATTTATAAAATCGGCGACGATGCAACTCTGAATGACCAAACAAACTAACATATTTCCGTGTTTGTAAACCTTTATTTTTTACTTTTTTTTCAGCAATACAATACTCTTGGGATTCCAAATTTGCCTCCTCTTCAATAATTCGATCCTCAAGTAATAGCTTGCCCAGCTCTAAAACATTGGCAAAAATATCCACCTCAATTTCACTAATTTCGTTACAAGTTCCGACTTCTGATCTATTTTGATCGATAATCATTTCTACTTTTGAGCGTATGTCATCTAATCGATTGCTGGGTAATTCTTTATTTTTTTTCATATTGTAAAATGATAATATATAATCAATTATCATAATGTAATATATGTTATCCCTCAATATGTTACACACTCAAATCATTAATTGAAAAAACAAACACCGCACAAGGATTAAGGACCGTTGTTCGCTTCAATTTCAAAAAACTATAAAACTGG
>NW_014599945.1:0-491 GCF_000485595.1 Priapulus caudatus | reverse complement strand
TGTATGTGTACCGATGCATTATATCTACATGTATGTTTACTTGTACTTGTTTACATGTACATTAACTCGCTTAAGTACACGTGCATATTTGTACCTATATATATGCCTACATACTTTACACGAGTACGTGTACGTGAATTCAATATAACTAAAATATAATATATAATATATATATATATATTTACTTATTTATATGTATAATACGCACAACTATAGTGACAATGATTGTAATGATATGACAAACACTATGACGTGGATTGAATCCACGTCATAGTGTGTGTCATATCATTACACATGTTGATATATCGTTACATCTCGTGAGATGTCTCGTCGTATATCATTACATCTCGCGTGAAACATCGTCGTATATCATTGCGTGTCTCGTGACATGTCGTGTTGCGTGGTGACATGTCGTGTTACGTGGTGACATGTCGTGTTACGTGGTGACATGTCGTGTTACGTGGTGACATATAGTGTTACGTGGTGACATG
>NW_014599944.1:0-491 GCF_000485595.1 Priapulus caudatus | reverse complement strand
GTGTGTGTGTGTGTGTGTGTGTGTGTGTGTGCGCGTGTGTGTGCGTGTATGCGTGCATGTGTGTGTGCGCGCGTTTGTTTGTGCGTGTATGTGCCTGCGTGCGTGTATTTGTGCGTATGTAAGAGTACGTGCGTACATATACGTGCATCAGTCAAGGTTGGCGATATTTTGTGCGAACATGGATAACAGACAACAGCAGAATAGCTCTATCATATTAGTGAAAAAATGTCATATTTCCAGCGCGCCAATCATATATATCAGTATCTAACACACACACACACAACACAAACACACAACAACAAACACACACAGCACCATCCACCGCCGGCGCGCCCGCGCTGCGCCACACCACACGACACACACACACACACACACCCCGCACGAACCACGCACGCTACACATCACACACACACGCCACACCACACATACACCACCACACACACACACACACACACTGCACGCACACGCACACACACGCACACACGCATACC
>NW_014599943.1:0-491 GCF_000485595.1 Priapulus caudatus | reverse complement strand
ACACACACACGACACGACGCGCACACACACACACACACACACACACACACACACACACACACACACACACACACACACACACACACTCTCTCTCAAACACCACACACACACGCGCGCGCGCATATGTTGAAGCGATGCGCGGATTTGTGAGGAAGCAGGCTCCGTGATGTCGAAGCACATGCCTTAATAACAGCTGAGACTGAGTGCATGTTGGTGCGTTCGATTTTATGTCAATAGCTTCTGTGTCTTATGGGACTGCACAGTCTTGCCTCAATGTCTATTTATACAACCCCACGCAAACATATGTACACGTAGTCAGTTATGCACACGCATGTAAGCACACGCAGGCGCACACACACACACACACACACACACACACACACACACACACACACACACACAGAGAGAGAGAGAGAGAGAGAGAGAGAGAGAGAGAGAGAGAGAGAGAGAGAGAGAGAGAGAGAGGAGGAGGAGGAGGGAGGGAGGAGGAG
>NW_014599941.1:0-491 GCF_000485595.1 Priapulus caudatus | reverse complement strand
GTTGAGTCACAAACCAGCGAAGGCCGTAGCGCAGTTGATTTAAGCTTCCCCTATGGTATCGATATTAATAATGCTTTGCGTGATGCCAGTATCCGTTTAGATCGTGCCAAACGTTTTTTACCTGAAAATGATGAAGCACCCGTCATCTATAAACGCGACCCTTCACAAATCGCGATTATGGAAATGGTGATTAGCTCAGACAAACTCAACTCGGTCGAACTGCGTACTTGGGCGGACTATATTTTCTCTAAATGGTTTTTAAATTTACCCGGCGTTGCTTCTATTGAAGTTGGCGGTGGCCTTGAGAGAGAAATTCAAATTATTCCTAATCAAGAGAAACTGGCCAGTATTGGTCTTTCGCTACAGGATTTCTCCAAACAAATCCAACAACAAAATACCGACTCCCCTGGCGGTCGTATGATTGCTACACGCCAAGAAATTACAACACGCTCTGAAGGTCGTTTTGCTTCGCTAGACGAGCTTAAACAACT
>NW_014599940.1:0-491 GCF_000485595.1 Priapulus caudatus | reverse complement strand
AGAGAGTGAGGGCCAGAGAGATAGCGGGGTGTAGGGAGATGGAGATAGGGGAGAGCAACGAGAGGGAAGCAAGAGAGTGGGGAGAGAGCGAGCGAGCGCATGGAGGGATGCAAGTAAGAGGGGCGAGAAAGCGTATAGAGGAAAGCAAGAAAGAGATGGTTCGGAGAGTGAGGGCCAGAGAGGTAGAGCCAGAGAGGCAGCGGTGGTGTAGAAGAGGGAGAGAGAGAGGGGGCGATGGGAAGGAAAGGAGGGAGAGAGAGGTTGGTAGAAAAAGATATTGATATATAGGAATGGTATAGCTAGAGTATGAGGAGAGAGGGGGAGAGATATATATAGAGGGGGGTGATTATGAAATGAGCGAGAGAATTAGAGACCACAGAAGAGGAAGAATCAGACGGAGACCTCAGAGAGGAGGAAAGAAAGAAAAAAGAACGAGTGAGTGCGTGAGAGAGAGAGAGTGAAAGAGAGAAAGCGCGCGTACAAGAATGAGA
>NW_014599939.1:0-491 GCF_000485595.1 Priapulus caudatus | reverse complement strand
TGTGTGTGTGTGTGTGTGTGTGTGTGTGTGTGTGTGTGTGTGTGTGTGTGTGTGTGTGTGTGTTTGCGCGTATTTGAGTGTGTAGGTGTTTGTGTTTATGTGTGTGTGTGTATGCGTATTTGTGGCTTTCTGGATTTGCCGACTAGTCTATGGTCAATGATTATCATGCTATATAGAAAAGGTATATATTATACCCTAGAACTATGTGTGCTTAGCAAACTAAACGCGTGTACCGTGCTAATGTATATGCTATGTTATTAGGGAAGATAAAATTACATTATCAGCGCTGGTCACCGAATAGAATAACAATATCGGCAAACGATTACCATAGGAACGGCTGCCTTGTTGCGACAGCTCTACAGCGAACATAATATCGAATATTTTCAACAAATCACGATCTGTCGTATATTTTTCCAAAATCTCTTAAATGTAGACACGCTAAACTGGATTGTAAATGTGTTTACGCGGCGTGTGTTATTCGGACCAAACAA
>NW_014599938.1:0-491 GCF_000485595.1 Priapulus caudatus | reverse complement strand
TTCGACAATTATTTGCCGAAGGCAAAGTTGGTCGCGAGGAACTACTCGTGGCCGAAACCAGCTCGTATCACGGGCCCGGTACCTGTACTTTCTACGGCACAGCCAACAGCAATCAAATGCTCATGGAAGTGATGGGCCTGCATATCCCCGGTGCTGCATTTGTCAATCCCAATACACCGATGCGCGACGCCTTAACCGATGCCGCTACCGAAACCGCAGCGAGTATAACTGCGTTGGGGAGTAACTACCGACCAGTCGGTAAGGTAGTGGACGAAAAAGCCATCGTCAATGCTATCGTCGGTTTACTCGCGACTGGCGGTTCGACTAATCACACGATTCATTTAATCGCCATCGCGCAATGTGCGGGTATCACCATCGACTGGGACGATTTCAGCGAACTCTCTGAAATAATTCCACAACTCACGCGTATTTATCCAAACGGTCTGGCCGATGTGAATCAATTTCACGCCGCCGGTGGCATGGGTCTGGTG
>NW_014599937.1:0-491 GCF_000485595.1 Priapulus caudatus | reverse complement strand
GTTTCCTCGCTATTAAGATCAAAATCAATACGGGTAAGCCCATCAATGCGGTTAACATAAAAAAGTTTGGATAACCCATCGCATCGACCATTGACCCAGAGTAACCACCGATTATTTTGGGTAGCAAGGTCATTAAGGAGCTGAAAATGGCATACTGTACCGCAGTGAAAGAGATATTAGTGAGCCGGGATAAGAAAGTGATAAAGGCGGCGTTGGCTAGCCCTGCTGAAAGGTTATCGGCTGAAATAACGATATAGAGCATGGTTAAATCATGTCCTGAATTAGCCAGTACCATAAACAGTAAATTGGTAGCGGAAGATAAGGCTGCGCCTAAAAATAGGATCTTCATGACGCCGTAACGCACGGATAACAAGCCGCCCAAAAAGCCACCCGCAATGGTCATAAACAAACCAAAAGTCTTCACCACACTGGCGATTTCTGCTTTAGTGAAGCCTAAATCTTGGTAAAACACATTGGAGATTACCCCCAAG
>NW_014599936.1:0-491 GCF_000485595.1 Priapulus caudatus | reverse complement strand
CCTGGTGCTGAGCGAGGTGATTCTGGTGATACCATATCGGCTAGAATATCGGGGTGATCCAGATTTAGTTCAGCCGTATCTGGATCATGACAATAACCCTTTTCAGTGATCGTGAGCGATACAATCCGAATCGCCGGATCAATCATTTTGGAGATTAGTTGCTCGCCATTACCGCTGGCGGCTATGACTTCCAGCACGCTGCCGATTACTCGATACGCTACCCCAGCTTCGCTTTTCTCGATGAGCGTGTAAAGCCCATTTTGTGGATTGAGTGCGTCTGCGGTAGCGGAACTGCGCAACGAAGCGCCGATAATCCCCCAGTCTGGTTCTTTCGCCAGCAAATTATCGATATATACCGCCAGATGGGCGCGATGAAACCCACCCATTCCAAGGTGAACAATACCCGGACTGACCTCTGTTCGATCATAATCTGGTTTTTTAACCGATATCTGGTTCAGAGTTTTATTGTTTAATTTCATCTTCCATCGCAG
>NW_014599935.1:0-491 GCF_000485595.1 Priapulus caudatus | reverse complement strand
TAATAATACTCTCTCTCGTCTCTCCTCCTCCTCTTCGTTCTTCTCTTCTTCTCTCTCCTCCTCTCCTCCTCTCTCTCTCTCTCTCTCTCTCTCGCTCTCTCTATCTTTGTGTCTCGTGCCTGCGGGCTAGCGGGTATATACAGACGAGTGTTGATCATCAAGCGCTTGCCGCTTGCAAGCAAGCATTAGTTAAAGCCTACACACGCGCGCCCCGCCGCTGTCGCCAACACTGCCGCCGCTGTCGCCAACACTGCCGTCACCGCCGCTGCCGTCTCCGCAGCGGCCGAGTACAAACGGACACAAATTATCAAAGCGCTCGCCGCGACACGAGTCGACTTCTCCATAATCACCCGACTGGCGCCTCCGCGTGGGAATGTGAGAGGAGGAGCGGGGGAGGAGGGCAGAGCTAGAGAGGGGGAGCGGGGGAGGAGGGCAGAGCTAGAGAGGGGGAGCGGGGGGAGGAGGGCAGAGCTAGAGAGGGGGAGCGGGGG
>NW_014599934.1:0-491 GCF_000485595.1 Priapulus caudatus | reverse complement strand
CTCTCTCTCATTCTCTCTTCCTCTTACTTTTTCTCTCTGTGTCTCTCTCTCATTCTCTCTTCCTCTTACTTTTTTCTCTCTGTGTCTCTCTCTCTTTCTCTCTTCCTCTCTCTTCCTCTCTCTTTCTCTCCCCCCTCTTTCCCGCTCTCACCACCCTTTCTTTCTCACTCTTCCTCTGTCTTTCACTTTCTCACTTCTCCCTCTTTCACTCTCTCACTCTCTCGCCCTCTCTCGCCCTCTCTCGCCCTCTCTCGCCCTCTCTCGCCCCTGACGCTTCTCTAGTATCCCATCTCATCTGGATTTCCTAGCCCTATCGCAGTCTTCCTCCTTACTTTTTCACTTCCGTAATTGCCCTCGCCCAGTTTTTTTCTATACCACCTTCTTTCTCTCTCAGCCTGAGTTTTTTACTCGCTCACCCTATTACACTCTATCTCCCTCTCTCCCTGGACCCCTCTCATACTCTCTCCCTCTCTCCCTTTCTCTATCTCTCT
>NW_014599933.1:0-491 GCF_000485595.1 Priapulus caudatus | reverse complement strand
TCTTTTTCACACCCCTATCTCAATCTACGTCTTTCTTCTTCCCTCTCTCACATACCGCTATCTCTATCTACGTCTCTCTTCCTTCCTCTCTCCCATACCTCTATCTCCATCTACGTTTCTCTTCCTGCCTCTCTCCTATACCTCTATCTTCATCTACGTCTCTCTTTCTCCTTCTCTCCCATACCTCTATCTCCAACTACGTCTCTCTTCCTCCCGCTCTCCCCTACCTCACTCTCCTCTCCTCTTCTCTATGTCTTCTCCTTACTTTCTTCCCTCTCCCTTCCCTCCGCTACATCTTCTCCTCCTCCTTCGTTCCCCTAGCTCGCTCTCCTCTACCTTCTCTCACCTATTTCTCTCCTCTCTCTCTCGTCCCCCTCTCTCTCTTTCTCTTTTTCTCTTTTACCTATATCTCTCCTCGTCTTTCTCTCTTAATCTTACTCTTTGTTATTGTCGACTCTCTGTCTGTCTGTCTCTCTCTCCCTCTCTCTCTC
>NW_014599932.1:0-491 GCF_000485595.1 Priapulus caudatus | reverse complement strand
CGTAGCATGTTACCACTTATAGCTGTAGCAGTGGTAACATGCTACGCACCATAGCTGTAGCAGTGCGTAACATGGGCACATAACAGCTACCACAGCTACAGCTCTGGTTTGTACCGTGAGCACATTACAGCTACTACTGCCACCGCTATGGTTTGTTCCGTAGCCACAGAACAGCTACCACTGCTACAGCTACTGTGCGCACCATGGGCACATGACTGCTACAGCCTGTATGGATTGTATCGTGTGAATGTTGCACAGGCAGTACATATTTGCACCGCGCGCACTACTGGGTAATCTACGGAGCCCACAGTGAAGTGCTAATCCCTCAGAACGCCAACAACACCTAACGCACTCTCGACACCGGCTTGACCCTGTCACCACTCTCACTCTCCCCGATTCCAATGACGGATAATGACGACGACGACGACGTCGCATTCGTGCTGTGACACACACACACATATATATATATATATATATATATATATATATAT
>NW_014599931.1:0-491 GCF_000485595.1 Priapulus caudatus | reverse complement strand
TGGCGAGTCTGATATGTGAGAAGCTGGTCAGAACAGACGACATTTCGAATCTGATTAGGTATGTTAACGAGAATAGGAGCACTGCTAAAACCTGCTGAGCCAAACCTTACCAATGCTAAACGTTTTTGTCGTCTTGTTTCGGTTATTAGTCGTCATCGATGTCGTCGTCGTCGCCATGATCGTCGTCGCCATGGTCGTCGTCGCCAGGGTCGTCTTCGCCATGGTCGTCGTCGCCATGGTCGCCGCCGCCATGGTCGTCGTCGCCATGGTCGCCGTCGCCAGGGTCGTCGTCCCCAGGGTCGTCGTCACCATGGTCGTCGTCGTCATGGTTGTCGTCGCCAGGGTCGTCGTCGCTATGGTCGTCGTCGCCATGGTCCGCGGCGGCAACGGCGACGGGTGATGAAATGAACCTCGTCCTAATATCCTTACAAATCTAATACGCTTGTTCTTTTCCCCTATCTCGTTCTGTTTTCTCCCCCTGCATTTTTTTT
>NW_014599930.1:0-491 GCF_000485595.1 Priapulus caudatus | reverse complement strand
ATTGTGACGGTGAAAGTGAGACGTCCGCAGAACGAATCGTGGATGCTCGTGAACTCTCGTGAATAGAATTCATCGGAAGCGACAGACGGGACAATTTCGCGCGCGTACGTCTCCTGTACCCTCCACGGATTTCCCACTATTTTTCTCTTTCTTTCCCATATTTCCCCGTAATTTCCCGTCATATTCCGTCGTTCCCCGTCGGTTTCCGTCATTTTCCGTCTTTTTTTGCTATATCCCATCGTTCCCTGTCGTTTTCTGCCACATCCCATCGTTTTTCCGCCGTTTCACGTTACACCCCGTCGGCTGACGATGACGTCGCTACTGACGCGTGTTGTCGCCGTCTGCCTGCTGCTGCTGGTGGCCGCCGTCCACGCATCGTATAACGAGGTGGAAGACACGGCGCCGAGCCTAGAGAGGCTGGAGAAACTGCGGAGGTTCTTCGGTGATGGCGGGAGAGAAGGCGGGGATCTGCCGAGCTTACCTGCTAATGA
>NW_014599929.1:0-491 GCF_000485595.1 Priapulus caudatus | reverse complement strand
TCTCCTCCTCTCTCTCTCTCTCTCTCTCTCTCTCTCTCTCTCTCTCTCTCTCTCTCTCTCTCTCTCGCACAACGCTAAGCTCTTCACTTTGATCTTCGCGCATCAATAGCAATCGACAGTTTTAAGTGCATAAGCGCCGCTCGCTTGCATCCATCGCTTCCGGGCATAGGGAAGGTGGGGGTGATGGGTGGGGGGCTTGACATGGCTTGGACGCTAACAGAGACCGGCGTTGCTCCCTGAGTGCTCATTACGCAGGATGCGTGGATGCTTTTCGGGGATTACCACGTTGCCGCGCGTCTAGTGGGCGTGGGTGTGTCGTGGAGTTGAGAGCGGGAGCGTAGAAAAGAAGAAGGGAGGAGCGAGAAAGAGAAGGAGAAGTGGAGAGAGACGATATTTACGTATACGGGAAGGAAATAAGCGAGAGTTGCCGCATGTCTGTGTGTGTGTGTGTGTGTGCGTGCGTGCGAGCGTGCGTGCGTGCGTGTGTGTGT
>NW_014599928.1:0-491 GCF_000485595.1 Priapulus caudatus | reverse complement strand
CACACACACACACACACACACACACACACACACACACACACACACACACACACACACACACACACACACAGAACAGGGGGCTGTGCCACACGTCTCCTACCATGTACAGGTGGAAGTTGAGCCGCTTGTACTCTGCTATGTCGTCCCTCACTCTAGGCAGCAGCACCAGGTTGAAGAACCTACAGCAACGGAAGCGTGCTCGTGCTTCAGTAGCAGAGAGACTACCTTGTCCTGCCGCATGCAGCACCGCCCACCCTCGCCCCGCCCTGCCCCTCCCGCTTCGCCCTGCCCCTCCCGCTTCCCCCCGCTTCGCCTCGCCCTGCCCCGCCCGCTTCACCCATCCAGGCCCTGCTTCTCCCAGCCTCGCGCAGCCTTGCCCAGCCTCGCCCTGCCTCGCCCTGCACCGCGCCGCCTTGCCCAGCCTCACCCTGCCCCGCCCTGCACCGCCTTGCCCAGCCTCGCCCTGCCCCACCCTGCACCGCGCCGCCTTG
>NW_014599927.1:0-491 GCF_000485595.1 Priapulus caudatus | reverse complement strand
TAAAATATCGTTTGTTTCCCCTTGACCTACCTACCCAATAAAATAGACCCTACCCAAACAATTTTATTGATGTTCACAAAATAAAAATTATTTTATCAGATCTGAAAAACACAATTAACATTTGCTAGATGATTAAGCACATACAAAGCCTGAATTCAATTTTTAAATAAAATGAAATAATTTTCCTACCTTAGTCTCTAATGTACCTAGCCACATATACCAAAAGGGTTGGTCGGTTAAGGGGAAATAAGGGATATTTTAAGCTTTGCCTCGAACTAAAATGCCCGATATATTCTACTGGTATAAACTGTTGCAATCCAGACAAAATGAAAGCCATAATAAACATTTAATTATATTATTCATTTTCAAAATTCCCAAGTCTACAGAGTCCTGTTTTTGTGTGACCTTCGAAAGTGGAACTAGTGGGGATAATTCGTTTGTCATTTTAAATTAGGCTGGGTGACAATATGGCGGCGACCTCCTATCTAGCA
>NW_014599926.1:0-491 GCF_000485595.1 Priapulus caudatus | reverse complement strand
CGCCATGTATTGAGCTACTCTGTTTTGAATGACTTGCCAACCCGCAATAACAACCAAAACCGTAGTAAAGGTATTCAGTAGAATCAATGGCATTGCTATACCATCAACGCCTAAGTGGTAATTAATATTATAACTCTCAATCCAAGGAACCAGCTCTACGAATTGCATCGCATAGCCATTAGGATCAAATTGCGTCCAGAGTGGAATACTTAATACGAAGCTTAATGCGCTAACGATGAGAGCAACCGGGCGCGCTAGAAAGCGGTCATTAACAAATAGGGTAATGAAGCCACCTAAAATCGGTAACCACACTAAGACGCTGAGCAAATACCCATCAAACATACTTCACCCCAAAGATCAGCCAGCTAATAATTAACAAGACGCCAATAATCATCGAGAAGGCATAGTGATATAAATACCCCGTTTGGATATGGCGAATAACACCAGCGAACCAGCCTACTACTTTCGCAGAACCATTCACAATAATCTTA
>NW_014599925.1:0-491 GCF_000485595.1 Priapulus caudatus | reverse complement strand
TCCCCTCCCTCCTCCCATACATCGTTCGCAGCAGCACGTTCACAACGCGCGCGGGAAAGACGTTGTAAACCGTAAACCGGAGATCAGAGCATCTACATATCGTCTTTCGCTCTACCCCACCCCTCCATCCATCCTTCCCCCTCCTCCTCCCATACATCGTTCGCAGCAGCACGTTCACAACGCGCGCGGGAAAGACGTTGTAAACCGGAGACCAGGTCATGGGCTACCGGATATTAAAGCACAGCTGCGGATGCCATGCCGGATGCGTTATATTATGCGGCGAGTGTGATGCCGGAGTGAAAGGGCCATCGTTTCACGTATAGCGAGGGCTTCATGGATATATTGTGCGATCGCTCGCAATGCTGCACAGGCGTGCGTGCAGGCGTGCGTGCGTATGCGTGCGAGCCTGTTAGTTTGCGTGTGCATGTGCGTGTGCGTACGTACACATATGAGCATATATATATATATATATATATATATATATATATATA
>NW_014599924.1:0-491 GCF_000485595.1 Priapulus caudatus | reverse complement strand
GCCACAACAGTGTAGGGTTTTCAGCTAACCAGTCAAAACGTTGAATGATTGCATCAAGATAGCTATCAGCCTGTGTGATATTCCACTCTTCATAGGTATAAAGCCAAATTGACTCAAGGTCAGCTTGTGCAAGCGACCTTATACGGTACTTCGATATCATTTAAGGTGTTTCTTGTGTAACTCTTTGATGAAATTTTCCCCGTTAAAATCTTCAACAAGTGGACTATCCTCACCAGCCTGTAGTTTATCTCGAAGAACTTGCAGCTTTGTTTCATCTTCTTCTAATTTTCGCAAGCCAGCACGTACAACTTCACTGACTGACTGAAAGCGTCCCGCGTTGATTTTTTCAAGCACAAACTCATCAAAATGCTCACCCAATGTAACCGATGTATTTCTCGCCATGACATTACCTTAATATCAGCCTGTATTAAATATTAATATAGCATAATTGGTAGTGTAGCTGTACACCGATATAGATACTGAAACGTTAG
>NW_014599923.1:0-491 GCF_000485595.1 Priapulus caudatus | reverse complement strand
TTCTATCTCTCTCTATCTCCCCTTTCTCCTTTCTCTCTCTTCTCCTTCTCTCTCTCTCTCTCTCTCTCTCTATATATATATATATATGTATATATAGCCCTTCCACCGCTACGTGTAGCAGCATCACTGCTAGGACACACTCACCGATGACGATGTGACGGCTGGCCGACGCGCGACTCCCTCTGGTGGTGATCGTTGTAATCAATCGACTCGTTATGCTCGGTCATCTCGTGGCGCCGACTATCGGTGGTTGTCGTCGTGTCCTCGCGCGTGGCGGCGGTCGCCCCGCCCTCGTTCTTGCGCGGAGGTCGCTGCGGACACTTGGTCGGGTCGAGAGAGGCTCGGGGAATGAGCAGAGCCTGCTCCGAGCGCACCGAGTCACCTGTAAAAGGGCAGCAGCAGCAGCGGAGCGGCGTCAGTGTTTTATTTTACCACACACACACTTACACTCACACTTAAGCACCATGGGACAATCACTCAATCACTGCACT
>NW_014599922.1:0-491 GCF_000485595.1 Priapulus caudatus | reverse complement strand
ATTATTATATGTAGTGTGTGCGTGCGTGCGTGCGCGTGCGTGCTTGCGCGTGCGTGCGTGCGTGCGCGTGCGTGCGCGTGCGTGTGTCCGTGCGTGCGCGTGCGTGCGTGTGTGTGTGTGTTTGCGTGCGCGTGCATGCGTGCGTGCGTGCGCGCGTGCGGGGAGAGGGTACCGCCGTATAAATCCGTCCGTCTCAGCCGTGACTCACTCACTCACGCACGCACATCAACATCCAGGCGTACGTCACCGATAGACAATAAGACAATGACGCTTCCTGTCACGACTCGTCGATAAACATAATGGGAGATCTGTGACGATGAAGGAGATGTCTAGCGACTTTAGCTTTATTAGTTTAGAGCAGGTGTATTTATGAGGTCGTATATATACTAGTATAGACAGTAGTGACATCACAGCACGAAGGGGGAAACTGCTGACTCACGGGCTAGTGACGTAATTACTTCTTCTTCTTCTTCTTTCTTCTTCTTCTTCTT
>NW_014599921.1:0-491 GCF_000485595.1 Priapulus caudatus | reverse complement strand
TCTCGTCTCTCTCTCTCTCTCTCTCTCTCTCTCTCTCTCTCTCTCTCTCTCTCTCTCTCTCTCTCTCTCTCTCTCTCTCTCTCTCTCTCTCTCTCTCTCTCTCTCTCTCTCTCTCTCTCTCGGTCCACCCCAAGCTTGTTTGCGGACGATAGTAAGATGGTGTTTCTTAGTGACGTTGGGGTTGGGGTTGGGGTTAGGGTTAGGGTTGCACACATGACGTCCCCTCAGCTCGCCCGCTCTGCGTCACTTCTGTCGTGTCCTTTCACCTCGAATTTAGTCTCAATTTCCATTCTCCTTTCATTCTCGGTGGGCCTCACTCTCGTATTCTCTCTTACACACCTACGCGCGCATACACCAACACGCACGGGCGCATGCACGCACGTTTGCTCGCGCGTCTGTGTGTGTGTGTGTGTGTGTGTGTGTGTGTGTGTGTGTGTGTGTGTGTGTGTGTGTGTGTGTGTGTGTGTGTGTGTGTGTGTGTGTGTGTGTGT
>NW_014599920.1:0-491 GCF_000485595.1 Priapulus caudatus | reverse complement strand
TCTCTCTCTTCTCTCTCTCTCCTCCTCCTCTCTTCTTCTTCTCTCTCCTCCTCCTCTCTCTCTCTCTCTCTCTCTCTCTCTCTCTCTCTCCCCCTCCTCTCTCTCTCTCGATCAGTGCACTGGGCGGAGGCCGTAAAACCCGTTCAGCTATTACACGCTTAAATCGATAGCGAGCCATTGATCCGCTGCGCTCGGCGCATGCGCAATGCTGCTCGCGTGAGTTCGTCTGTCGGGGTGGGGTCAGGTGACGGACAGGGCGTCTGTCGGTGTGCTTACGTCATACGTACGACACGACAGCGGCTGTGTTGTGGAGCCACGAGGGCGAGGACAGAAGAAGAGAGGGAGAGGGGTCGAGAGTGAGAGTTAGGGAGAGGGAGTGAGAGGGAAACAGAGAGTGCGAGAGGACGAGAGGAGAAGAGAGCGCGTGCGAGAGAGAGAGAGAGAACGAGAGAAGGGGCGAGAAAGAGGGAGAGAGAGGAAGAGAAATAGAG
>NW_014599919.1:0-491 GCF_000485595.1 Priapulus caudatus | reverse complement strand
ACATTGCAATTTCTCTGCAAACGTGTTGACTAGAGCGGTAGCAGCAGCTTTTAGCTCGCTGTGTTCCAAGGATGACGCGACTAGGTGATCAATGGGCAGTGACAAAATTGGTGGCGGTAGAGGTGCTGGTTCGCTGGCTGGTCTGGCAAGGTGCGCCAACAGTATAGGTAGTTGTTTCTGTAAAATCGCCAGTAATTGTGTGTGATCTTGCTTGGAAAAACTAGCCAGCTCCATCACGATGGCACCACAAACATCACCTCTGACTAAAATAGGCAAGGCGACCAGGCGGGCTGATGGTTCGTCTGTATCAATCGTGTTGTGATTGAGCGAGCGTATGGTCAATTTTTTTGTGGTGATGCTGGTCAGACCTACCGGCATTAAGTCCAAGGTACATTGTTCTGAATCAGGCAGGCAGCCACGCACGCTAAACGGGCCGGTTTTTGGTGACCCATAAAATAGCAAAAGTCGTTGGCTGGCGACTGTTTTTGATA
>NW_014599918.1:0-491 GCF_000485595.1 Priapulus caudatus | reverse complement strand
CACTCAGGCACACACGTACGTTCTTGTGAACACTCAGACACACACGTGCGTTTTGGTGAACACTCAGACACACACGTTACGTTCCGGTGAACACTCAGACACACACGTACGTTCCGGTGAACACTCAGACACACACGTTACGTTCCGGTGAACACTCAGACACACATGTACGTTCCGGTGAACACTCAGACACACATGTACGTTCCGGTGTAGGCGGTTGTGTCGCCGCACAGACCCACGACCTCGCTCAGCGTTACCGTCTTGCCTGATGGTACGGAGCAGCTGACCTGCGTTGTTGTAACCTTGCTGAAAACGCTGGTGTCTGTGCGACTCCAGTCGTACACGGTCGTTGTGGACGAACCAAGCCCGAGCTTGAATACCTGCGGCAGCGAGAAAGTAATCGATTGAAGATCAGGCAGAATCGATTGATAAATATTATTATTATGTATTATTATTACTTCTCTTTCTCTGTGTCTCTCTCTCTCTCTCTC
>NW_014599917.1:0-491 GCF_000485595.1 Priapulus caudatus | reverse complement strand
GACACATAGATTGCACGGGGAAGGTAAATTGATAGTTAGCCCACACCCCTCCTTCCACCACCCATTCCCTCCCCTATCCTCCTCCACTCCCATACCCCGCCCTTTTTCCTCCTCCACTCCCTCCCTTATTTATTACCTTTTCCTCCTTCTTCCTGCCTTCTCTCCTAACTCCTCCCCTCCCTTCTCTTGCCCCTCCTCCCTCTCCCCTCTCCTCCCCCTTTCTCTCCTCCCTCTCCCCTCCCCGCTCCTCCCTCTCCCCTCCTTCACTCACCCGTCGGTGGTGGTGGTGTGAGGAGTAGCTGTGGTGGCTGCTGCTGACGCGTCCCTTCTTGCTCGGGGAGCCGCTGCGTGCGGGAGTCTCTCTCCCCTCCCCCTCTCCCCTCCTCCCCTCCCTCCCCCCCTCCTTCACTCACCCGTCGGTGATGGTGGTGTGAGGAGTAGCTGTGGTGGCTGCTGCGTGCGGGATCTCTCTCCCCTCCCCCCTCCCTCCC
>NW_014599916.1:0-491 GCF_000485595.1 Priapulus caudatus | reverse complement strand
TGTGTGCTAGTGTCTCTACATTAATTTCTATGTGTGCTAGTGTCTCTATATATTTCTATGCGTGCTAGTGTCTCTATATATTTCCATGTGTGCTAGTGTCTCCATATATTTCTATGTGTGCTAGTGTCTCTGTATATTTCTATGTGTGCTAGTGTCTCTATATATTTCTATGTGTGCTAGTGTCTCTATATATGTCTGTGTGTGCTAGTGTCTCTATATATTTCTATGTGTGCTAGTGTCTCTGTATATTTCTATGTGTGCTAGTGTCTCCATATATTTCTATGTGTGCTAGTGTCTCCATATATTTCTATGTGTGCTAGTGTCTCTATATATTTCTATGTGTGTCAGTCTCTCTTATATTTCTACGTGTGCTAGTGTCTCTACATATTTCTATGTGTGCTTGTCTCTCTGTATATTTCGATGTGTGCTAGTGTCTTTTTATGTTTCTACGTGTGCTAGTGTCTCTACATATTTCTTGTGTGCTAGTGTCT
>NW_014599915.1:0-491 GCF_000485595.1 Priapulus caudatus | reverse complement strand
GCGTAAATTAACACGTATTTTAAGAGAAAAAGGCGCACAAAACGGCTGTATTCTAACACTTGATGATGCGAGTGATGAAAGCTTACAAGCAGCGCAAGATCAAGCCTTGGAACAAGCAAAACACTTCCCAGGTCTTAAAGGCATGGACTTGGCGAAAGTGGTTTCTACCAAAAAGCAATATCAATGGACATCAGGCAGCTGGTCATTAGGTAGTGCGATGGGAGAAGGCTATTCTCAACCAGAAAACTTTGACTTTCACGTAGTTGCTTATGATTTTGGTGCGAAAAGTAATATTTTACGTATGTTGGTTGACCGCGGTTGTAAATTAACGGTAGTGCCGGCACAAACATCAGCAAGTGATGTGCTCGCAATGAACCCCGATGGCATTTTCTTATCAAATGGCCCTGGGGACCCTGAACCATGTGATTATGCTATTACGGCTATTAAAGAATTTTTAACTACAGATATCCCTGTGTTTGGTATTTGTTTAG
>NW_014599914.1:0-491 GCF_000485595.1 Priapulus caudatus | reverse complement strand
TCTCACACAGGCATTCTCCCGTCTCTCTGTCGCACGCAGACATTCTACCCCTCTCCCTGTCTCACGCAGACATTCTACCCCTCTCCCTGTCGCACGCAGACATTCTACCCCTCTCTCTGTCGCACGCAGACATTCTACCCCTCTCCCTGTCGCACGCAGACATTCTCCCCCTCTCCCTGTCGCACGCAGACATTCTCCCCCTCTCCCTGTCTCACACAGGCATTCTCCCCCTCTCCCTGTCGCACGCAGACATTCTCTCCCTCTCCCTGTCTCACGCAGGCATTCTACCCCTCTCCCTGTCGCACGCAGACATTCTCTCCCTCTCCCTGTCTCACGCAGACATTCTCTCCCTCTCCCTGTCTCACACAGGCATTCTACCCCTCTCCCTGTCGCACGCAGACATTCTCTCCCTCTCCCTGTCTCACGCAGGCATTCTACCCCTCTCCCTGTCGCACGCAGACATTCTACCCCTCTCCCTGTCTCACGCAGAC
>NW_014599913.1:0-491 GCF_000485595.1 Priapulus caudatus | reverse complement strand
AAGGGTGATATGGGAAACCTATGTTTGGCAGACCCTAGTTTTGCATCGACTGCGTTTGAACCGTGGGTGGTCGATGAGGCGCACGCAAAAGAAGAAGATGTCGCAGATTACGCTGCAAAAATCGCGACGATGTGGAAAGCGGGTCTTGAAGGTTCGCATCAAACGGTGGAGCGGGTAGCAAAATTTGCAGCGGTAGAAAAAACCATTTATACCCCAGGCAGTAGTTCTGGTGTCAGCATCAATGTATTAGGCTCATTGGACGCGCCACCCAGTCAAATACTTGAAGACAGTGATTCCTTTGCGTCGTATATCAAAACTACGGTAAGTAGTTTATTGGCTTTAATTGGTGTGGAAGCGGATCCTGTGGCTTCCAAAGAGTATATATTACTGGCGCAGTTAATTAGCACATCCTGGATGTCTGGTGGAAATTTAAGCCTTGAAGATTTGATTGGACGCATTATTAGCCCCTCTTCAAGAAGATCGGCGTATTG
>NW_014599911.1:0-491 GCF_000485595.1 Priapulus caudatus | reverse complement strand
TATACATGAAAATGTAATTATTAACCAAAAATACTAAAACTTATAAATATTATTAAATTAAATATATATTTATAATATTTTCCTTCATTTGATTTTAGTATAAATGAAATACTTCAAATAATACTAGTATAGAATCACACATATATGACATTTTATTTTATAAATGACACTGCTGGGGACCCAGAGTTGTTTTGGTTCTTTGAAAGTTTTCCGTCTATTGGCAGTATTGCTCTTAGTCTTACTCTTAGTCTTAGGAGTATTTTACTGTTCAGCCGATAATGATGTTTGTTTCATCCAGAACCATCTAAGTTGGAAACCAGAGGATGACAGTGCATGTCCTACTCGTGTTCAATATCGTAAGTGATGGTCACGTCACGTATTTACGGTATTACCTAGACCAATAAATTGTGCCCTAAAAAATTATATTCTGATGTTATTTTAGGCTAAACTAAACCTAAAATAACATCAGAATCTAAAAATTTTTAGGGCAC
>NW_014599910.1:0-491 GCF_000485595.1 Priapulus caudatus | reverse complement strand
AGATAGGGAAAGAAGAGAGAGAGCAAAGCGAGAGAGAGAGAGAGAGAATGCAAATTCGCGCGGCGTTAAAAGACGTCGGGAAGTGATAATGTTTCCGATGAATACGAAAACACTTCAGTCGAGATGCGGCGAAGAACGCTGCCGATTGCAAGACGTTATGTCGGCGGCCGGAGGGAGAAGAGAGGGAGAGGGTGAAGAGCTGTGTGCGCTAGCGGAAAGACTGATTTGCTGCCCTGGCCGTAATCAGCTTAAACGCGGTGCTATTAGATGAAAGCCAGCATCCCCGCGTGCAGCGCAGCGCGCAGGAAATACCGCACCCTCTCTCCCTCTCTCGTCTTCTGCGCTTATTCTCTTTTGTCGCTAAAGCCTATGCTCGCCACCTTCCTTTTTCTCTTCCTCTCTCGCTCGCGCGTTCTGCCTCGCTTTCTCTTTCCCTCTCTTTCTCTCTCGCCATCTATCCCTCTCACCTCTCTCTCGCTCTCGCTCTCTCT
>NW_014599909.1:0-491 GCF_000485595.1 Priapulus caudatus | reverse complement strand
GGCATGGTTGTAGCCCCTTTTATTATAGCTATGCTTATTTTTGGTGTATTGTCTTTGTTCTCATCAAGGACTTTCAGAAAGTCTCGTTTTCATCGTAAAGTCAATTGGATGGCATTAGTACTCGCGCTATTAGTCTTTGCTGGCCTGGGGATGAAAAAAGTAAAATCACCCTTAATTTTGAAAAATAATGCGACGAAGATCTTTTGGCTGAAACAGTGAGTAGGGTTGATAATGAGATGGTTGCAACTATAGAGGGGGAGGATGCCATACGGTCTTCACCTGTAGTGAGGACGACTGCTCCTGATCTCTCATCTACAGGAGCGCCTGAGCTAGTATTTGAACAAATGAAAAAGACGTGTTTTAAAGCACACTCGCCAGACGATGGCTTCAATCAAGTCCAAATGTTATCCTACTGCGAATGTGTTGTTAAAGAGGCTAAAAAAAGTCTGTCGCTAGCTGAGGCCGCCGCCATCAATAAATCATTATCTTTT
>NW_014599908.1:0-491 GCF_000485595.1 Priapulus caudatus | reverse complement strand
CTCTCTCTCTCTCTATCGCTCTCTATCTCTCTCTCTCTCTCTCTCTCTCTCTTCTCTCTCTCTCTCTCTCTCTCTCTCGCTCTCGCTCTCTCGCGCACGCGCTCTTCCTCTCTCTCCCTCCCCTCCCCTCTCTCTCCATCTCCCTCTTTTCCTATTTCTCCATATCTCGCCCGCTCTCACATTCATACGCTCTCTCTCCTTCTGTTCTCCGTTTTTTATCTGGATTATCTCTCGCCTACTCTTTTTCTCTCGATCCTTCCTCTCCTTTCTCTCTTCGCTTCTCCCTCGGGCTCTCCCTATATCTCGCTCTTACATACATTCTCTCTTTCACTCTCACGCACGCACGCACGCACGCACGCACGCACACTCGCGCAGCCGCTATCTGTCTCGCTCTTTCTCGGCTGGGGAACGCTCGCAGGATTGCTATGACGGATGTTGCTTCCGCGCTTTAAAACGCACAACTACAGCGGTGGCGGCGTGTGTGTGTGTGT
>NW_014599907.1:0-491 GCF_000485595.1 Priapulus caudatus | reverse complement strand
CTCTCTCTCTCTCTCTCTCTCTCTCTCTCTCTCTCTCTCTCTCTCTCTCTCTCTCTCTCTCTCTCTCTCTCTCTCTCTCTCCCTCCCTACCTCTACTCCCCTATTTCTTGCCCAATCTTGCCCACCGCAGATGCGTGAACACAGCAGCGCCACCCTGCCAGCCGCGGGCGTTTTCTGCACGAGCTCTGTCGCAAAAACTACTCAGCGTGTTTCGATGACTCTTCAGACACTGCCGCTGCTGCCGCCCAGAGCAGCAGCAGCGTTAAGGCGTTAAGCAAACTAACGAGCTGGCCAGGCCATTGTTGCTCCATCTCTATATTTCCTGTATTTTCGCAAGGTGCCCGTGACTGACGAGGGGGGGGGGGCTACTCTCCCCTGTGTTTCACACACACAGCTGCATCCGTTCGTTAAAGTATGTATATAATAATAACAATAATATATATATATATATATATATGTGTGTGTGTGTGTGTGTGTGTGTGTGTGTGTGT
>NW_014599906.1:0-491 GCF_000485595.1 Priapulus caudatus | reverse complement strand
TGGTGTGTCGACGCTGCGTATGCCGCGGTGTGTCGACGCTGCGTATGCCGTGGTGTGTCAACGCTGCGTATGCCGTGGTGTGTCAACGCTGCGTATGCCGTGGTGTGTCAACGCTGCGTATGCCGTGGTGTGTCAACGCTGCGTATGCCGTGGTGTGTCAACGCTGCGTATGCCGTGGTGTGTCAACGCTGCGTATGCCGTGGCGTGTCGACGCTGCGTATGTCGTGGTGTGACGACGCTGCGTATATGTCGTGGTGTGACGACGCTGCGTATGCAGTGGCGTGTCGACGCTGCGTATGTCGTGGTGTGACGACGCTGCGTATGCCGTGGTGTGTCAACGCTGCGTATGCCGTGGTGTCTCAACGCTGCGTATGCCGTGGTGTGACGACGCTGTGTATGCCGTGGCGTGTCGACGCTGCGTATGCCGTGGCGTGTCGACGCTGCGTATGCCGTGGTGTGTCAACGCTGCGTATGCCGTGGTGTGTCAACGA
>NW_014599905.1:0-491 GCF_000485595.1 Priapulus caudatus | reverse complement strand
CGCTACATTTTACGCAACATTCGCTTGTCGTTCCAGCGGGAATTTAAACGTTGTCGAATTGGGCGATGATTATGGACTAATTATGTTCCGCTATCAGACAGTTAGTGCGTGACAGGGCCGGTTTGTAATAAAGGTGATGTTTGTGGAATTAAACGAGTTGGCTTTGAAAGGTTAGTATTAATCCTAGCTGTTACTTCTATGGGTAACGTAAGGAAATTGTTATTAGCAGTATGACAAAAGCTAAACTCAATTTGCCCGTGTGTTGCGTGGCGGTTCTTGGCTCTTCAACAGCAGGTTCATGCGTTCTTCTGCCCGTATCAGGAACGATCCGGCTATCCGATACTACCATATCGGTTTTCGTCAAGCCCTAGGTCACTGGGGTGTATCCAGGCAAATGCATCGAGGTGCAGAAAAGGGATGAACTCTTTCCACCAAGTGGCATTATAAAACGCTCGCCATATGTGTCTTTATGATCTGTAAGCGAATTTTTT
>NW_014599904.1:0-491 GCF_000485595.1 Priapulus caudatus | reverse complement strand
GTTCAATGTACGATCAACTCCTTGATGACAATAGGAGGCATTAAAAATGGGACTACAATTCGCTGATTTTACATGGTTGAGTTTTTTACTACTGCTGTTGCCGATAGGTGCGGGCATCACCTTGTTAATGCCTGCTCGTGAAGCGCGTTGGTCGGCGCTCACTATCAACTTAATTGTTTTAGCTGTGGCACTACGCATTGTGTTTGGTTTTGATAGTAGCTTTCAAGGCTTTCAATACGTTGAAAAATATGAATGGATTAATAGCTTAAATATCCATTATTTTTTGGGAGTTGACGGTATTTCGGTATTATTTCTGCCCGCTACCGCCTTACTCTTTACTGCGGTTATATTAGCGTCATGGAACAGTATTCAAAACCTGCGTAATGTATATTTTGCGCTGATCTTAATGCTGGAGTGCGCAGTGTTAGGCGTATTCAGCTCGCTGGATACTATTCTGTTCCTTTTCTTCTGGGAGCTTACCTTGATCCCTT
>NW_014599903.1:0-492 GCF_000485595.1 Priapulus caudatus | reverse complement strand
AGAGAGAGAGAGAGAGCGAGGGAGAGAGAGGGGGAGAGGGGGGAGAAACAGGGAGAGAGAGCGCACCCAATCATCCAGATAATTCACCTGACTATTCATACCTATATATGCATAAATGCGTACTTTGCAGGAAGCGACACTATCGGACAATCTCTAAAACTAGTGTGAATGTATGCATGGATCAAGCATGTACACTGAGTGTAACCTGCTACGTGGTAGGCCTACAGCCCAGGTAAGCATTACTAGTGTGAATGTATGCATGGATCAAGCATGTACACTGAGTGTAACCCGCTACGTGGTAGGCCTACAGCACAGGTAAGCGTTACTAGTGTGAATGTATGCATGGATCAAGCATGTACACTGAGTGTAACCCGCTACGTGGTAGGCCTACAGCATAGGTAAGCATTACTAGTGTGAATGTATGCATGGATCAAGCATGTACACTGAGTGTTAACCCGCTACGTGGTAGGCCTACAGCATAGGTAAGCATTA
>NW_014599902.1:0-492 GCF_000485595.1 Priapulus caudatus | reverse complement strand
ACTACTGATATTGCTACCAAAGGCGGCCAGTTTGATGTCATGTCTATTGGCATGTACGAAGCCCCTATCTGGGGTAAGCGTGGTTGGTTGAAGGAACTGAAATTCGGCAAAGATTACGACCTGGACGATGTTTTGCCGGCGATGCGCGGTGGTTTGTCTTTTGAAGGCAAGTTATATGCAGCGCCTTTCTACGGCGAGAGCTCAATGATTATGTACCGTAAAGACTTGCTCGATGCGGCTGGCATAACCATGGGTGATAACCCTTCATGGGGTCATATCCGTGACGCCGCTGCTGCGATGCACGATGCCGATAAAGGCGTTTATGGCATTTGTTTACGTGGTAAACCGGGCTGGGGTGACAACATGGCTTTCCTCAGCACTATGGCTAACTCTTTCGGAGCTCGCTGGTTTGATGAAAACTGGAAACCCCAGCTTGATTCACCCGCCTGGAACCATGCCGTCAGCTTTTATGTTGACCTGCTGAATACTTAC
>NW_014599901.1:0-492 GCF_000485595.1 Priapulus caudatus | reverse complement strand
GTAGGGATAGTTCCATCGATTCGCGTGCTTCGGTATAGCTGGCAGGGTAGGGGGTGCATTCATCAAAGATCATTACAATATCTGAACCCAGCGCGCGTTGAATTTCCATCGAGTATTCGGGAGTTAACAGCACCTTTTCGCCATTAATGGGGGAGCGAAAGTGTGCGCCTTCTTCAGTGAGCTTGCGCATTTTGGCGAGTGAAAAGACTTGGAAGCCACCAGAGTCAGTTAAAATAGGTTTGTCCCAGTGCATAAAATCATGCAGGTCGCCATGCGCTTGAATAATGTCAGTGCCAGGGCGAAGCATTAGATGAAAGGTATTTCCAAGGATAATTTCTGCACCAAGGCCTTTAAGTTCTTCGGGCGTCATTGATTTAACCGTACCGTAAGTACCAACAGGCATAAATGCAGGTGTTTCTATTGTGCCGCGTGGAAAAGTTATTTTTCCTCTGCGGGTATTGTTGTCGGTGTGGAGTAAATCAAATTGCATAT
>NW_014599900.1:0-492 GCF_000485595.1 Priapulus caudatus | reverse complement strand
GTTTGAAGGTATTGCTGGCGTAGAAATGATCGCCGAAGGCTGTACCGCCTTATATCCTATGGAAAAGCTTGCCGTGATGGGCTTTAGCGAAGCGCTGTCGCGTTTATGTGAATTGCTGGGCATACGTAAAACTCTGTTGAAACGCTGGAAAAAGAATCCACCTGATGTATTTATTGGCATTGATGCGCCAGATTTTAATTTGAGGCTAGAAGCCTTATTGCATCAACACGGTATTCCCACGGTTCATTATGTTAGCCCTTCTATTTGGGCATGGCGGGAAAGTCGCGTAAAAAAAATCCAAGGCAATGTCGATTTGATGTTGACGCTGTTTCCGTTTGAAGTCGATTTGTATAAAAAGCACGGTGTCCCTGCTCAATTTGTCGGTCATCCACTGGCAGATGAAATCCCACTGTGCTTAGGTAATAAACAAATGGTGAGGGAAGACCTTGGTATAGCTACCACTGCTTATACCTTGGCGGTATTACCAGGTAG
>NW_014599899.1:0-492 GCF_000485595.1 Priapulus caudatus | reverse complement strand
TGCCGGGCTTCATGAACCCGGGCGAGGAAGTCGTCGTCACCGCGCTGCCGCTTTATCACATCTTTGCGCTCACGGTGAATCTCATCGTCTACTTCTCGATCGGCGCAGAGAACTGGCTCATTGCGAACGCGCGCAATCTCGATGGCGTGATCGACGTGTTCAAGGCCGCGCGTCCTACGAGCTTCATGGGCGTGAATACGCTCTATGCCGGGCTCGTTGCACATCCGCGCATCGGCGAAGTCGATTTTTCGCGCCTGCGGCTCGCGGGCGGTGGCGGCGCGGCGATCATTCCGACGGTGTCAGAACGCTGGCAGGCCATGACGGGCGGTTTCATCCGCGAAGGTTACGGGCTTTCGGAGACGAGCCCGGTGCTGTCGTTCAATCCGGGGAGCGTCGACCGTTTCACGGGTACGACGGGACTGCCGGTGCCCTCCACGGACATCAAGCTGATGAACGACGGCGTCGAAGCCGCCCCGGGCGAGCCGGGCGAGA
>NW_014599898.1:0-492 GCF_000485595.1 Priapulus caudatus | reverse complement strand
GTTGCACGAAGCCATCGCAGATCATTCGATTACTTATAAAGGCAGTGGTGATGCCATGCGTGAGTATATTCATGTGGAAGATGCTGCACGGATGAGTGTTCAAGTGCTGGCGCCTGAGTTTGCCAACAACCATATAATTTTGACCGGGCAAGAGAAACTAAAGATTAAAGACGCGATGACCATGATTGCAGAAATTATGCCGTGGCCGGTTACGCTGAATTTTGATGATGCGAATACGCTGCATCATTACAAAATAACCCCCTATGCCTTTCAGCCGCGTATTGGACGCAAGCTTGTGCTGAATGAGCATGTCGATTTGGGACAGGGACTGCTGGATTGCCTTAGAGAGCTGCATGAAAGTTTGCATCAGGCCAGCGAGGAAAATGTCACGCCAGAAACATCGGACAATAGAGCGTAGAAACTATGAAAGCAAGCGATTGGCAGGCCATTATTTTTGATTTTGATGGTGTTGTAGCGGAATCAGGGAAAATC
>NW_014599897.1:0-492 GCF_000485595.1 Priapulus caudatus | reverse complement strand
GAGAGAGAGGAAGAGAGAGAGAGAGAGAGGGGGAGGGGGAGAGGAGATAAAGCGACCGCGCTCACTTACACACGCACGCACGCACGCGCACGCGAACACACGCGCACACTCACACACGCCGGCACGCGCACGCGCTCACACGCGCACACACATACGCGCGCACGTATATACACATATAGCTTGTGACGGCAGCGGCGGGGACATCACGTGACCTGCTGAGGTTTCGGCGCCCCGGTGGCTTGTCACGTAAGACAAGCTAATATATTGACACTCCCCCTCTCCCCTTCTCCCACTCGCCCTCCGCACTTCACCTCGCCTCAGCTTTGTCTAGCTGCGTCTATCGGACAGATCTGTCTATTTCATTTCGCCACAATGCATCAAACGAACCCGTTTCTAAGTGTTTTCCGTCTGTTATTAAGACGGCGAACACAGCTTTTCAGTTTCAAACACTTATCGCGCGTGCGCGGTAGCGGGCGGGGGAGGGGCGGGGGG
>NW_014599896.1:0-492 GCF_000485595.1 Priapulus caudatus | reverse complement strand
GCAGCCAAATATTCTGTTATGTACTCTCTAAAGGTTTTACTTTTTTCTGGTTGAACATCACCGCGTTGCACATCATTAAGAAAGATATTGGCAAACTTTTGCTCTTCTTGGCTGAGGGTGGCAAACGATTTATGCAATTCATCGACTGTTTTTTGAGTGTCTTGGCTGCTTTCATCGTCTTTTTGAATCGTTGTCAGGTATTTTTCAAAACGGGAATTCATGTAGTCTGAGTCGATTTTACCGGTGTCTATTTCCGTTAAATGGCCTGCTATTTCAAACGGCACTTCTTCAGTTCCACCGCCTCCGTCGCCACTGGATAATTCTTTATAACGTAATACCAATATCAAATAGGTATTTTCATCAAAATTTAGCGTTACTTCGCTTTTTTGCTTAGCTTTGCCAAAAAGGTAGCTCAGTTTACTCCAAACAAAACCTTGAATTTTTGCCGCTTCTAAATAGTCATTTAAACCCGTAAACAATTTTGCAAATTGG
>NW_014599895.1:0-492 GCF_000485595.1 Priapulus caudatus | reverse complement strand
CTCCCTACCCTACCCTACCCTACCCTACTCTACCCTACCCTACCCTACCTAACCGTAACCCTAACCCTACCCTACCCTACCTAACCCTACTCTACCCTACCCTACCCGACCCTATCCTACCCTACCCTACCCTACCTAACCCTAACCCTACCCTACTCCCTAACCCTATCCCTAACCCTAACCCTAACCCTAACCCTAACCCTAACCCTAACCCTAACCCTAACCCTAACCCTAACCCTAACCCTAACCCTAACCCTAACCCTAACCCTAACCCTAACCCTAACCCTAACCCTAACCCTAACCCTAACCCTAACCCTAACCCTAACCCTAACCATAACCCTAAGTGTTCTGTTGGTATATTCTAAATACGCACGTTCCTGTGTCTCGCCGCAACATCGACAGTCTATATACTCAGTCAGTCTATATAGTTAGGGTTAGTGTTAAGGTTAGGGTTAGGGAAGCACCATCTGTGCATGAACTAGATATATATAA
>NW_014599894.1:0-492 GCF_000485595.1 Priapulus caudatus | reverse complement strand
CCTTTAGCGGAAAGTGCTTGTGGTTGGCCACTGCGCGATGCGATGAAACATATTGCCGATGAAGGTGAGGGTGTTATTGTTTTATTACGTGAAGCGCATACTCAGATTGATATTTTAGAGCGTTTAGAACAGCTTCATAAGGAAGCTGAAGTCGAAGAAGAAAGTGACTCACCACAAGATTTGCGAACCTTTGGTATTGGAGCACAAATCCTTACCGATTTGGGGGTTAGAAAGATGCGCGTCATGAGTGCGCCAAAACGCTTTCACGGTTTAGCTGGTTTTGGTTTGGAAATAGTAGAGTATTTGCAAGATTAATAACGGTTAACTTTGTTGTTATAATAGATGTAGTAATAGCATATAAAAAGGGTGTATAAGGATGAAGGAAATTAAAGAATATGTCGGTGATTTTACTCCAGGAAAAGCAAAATTTGGTATTGTCGTAGCACGTTTCAATGAGTTTGTTGTGGATGCACTACTAGCAGGTCGTAATAA
>NW_014599893.1:0-492 GCF_000485595.1 Priapulus caudatus | reverse complement strand
CCTCCTCTCCCTCCTCTTTGTTGTCTTCTCTCTCTCTCTCTCTCTCTCTCTCTCTCTCGCTCGCTCTCGTTCTCTCGTTGTATCTCCCGGTCGCTCTCTCCCTCTTCCCCACGCTCGTTCCTTTTTTCTCTCTTTCTCGTGTTCTCTCTTGCCCTGTCTCTCTATCATTCTCGCTCACTTTCCTGCCCCTCAATCTCGCCCTCTCCTCTCTCACCCTCTTTCTCACTCTCTCGCTTTTCTCCCTGTGGTGACCTATATTCACGTGAATGCACGTGTGTTTGCGGGAATGTTATAGCGACGAATCGACGACGCGGTTTACTGAACCGAGAGATATCGTTGTTCTCATAGCGACGGTCTGATGATGCATCCCTGCTTGCGCTATGCCCGCAGGCAGTGTATGTGTGAAGGTGTGTGTGTGTGTGTGTGCGTGTGTGCGTGTGTGTGTGCGCGTGTACGTGTGTGTGTGTGTGTGTGTGTGTGTGTGTGTGTGTG
>NW_014599892.1:0-492 GCF_000485595.1 Priapulus caudatus | reverse complement strand
ACACATGCGCGCGCACACACGCACTCACGCACACACACATACACACATGCACGTATATATATATATATATATATATATATAGATATATATATATAAAGCAAATGAGCGTTAAACGTCGCTCGATATTGCGGATCAATAGTATAAATATAAGCGATATAGCGATGTCCGTTTTTAATGTGAGATAAATATTAGATAATTCGGCTTTATTTCGTCTCGTATGAAGCTCAGCCGTCACTCAGCCGGTGTTTGATGGCGCATATGACGTTGTCATCTGATGACTTTTTAAGTAAAACGCTGCTTGCCAAATTCCGGTTGAATAAATCCCTCAAATATTTACCAAAGTGCACATTTCACAGTTAGCGCCACCGCGCAAAATTGTTCCACGCGATATATCGATTTCGTATTTCTGAAATCGGCGCGTTAACTTTCTGCTGCCCCTTTTTCCTTCCGTCGACTTTCTCGCAGTTGGTCCGTACGTTTTACGTCGATACT
>NW_014599891.1:0-492 GCF_000485595.1 Priapulus caudatus | reverse complement strand
CTTTCTGCTCTCTATATTATAGGTTGTTTCACCATTCTTAGTGAAAGTTGTATTTACGAATAGTGTTCTTCTGGCTTCCTGACTCCAAATAAATGCCGATATCGCCTGCGTCATGAATCTCGCTATTATTTAAGGTAAAGTCAGTAATATAACGTTGAACAAAAACTCCTGCCTTATGGCTAGCATTGATCTTGGCGTTTTCGATTTGCACATTCTTGGGCGATAATGTGCGGAGGTGATCTTCTAAGGCTTCAGCATTTCGACTGTTTTTTAAGTCATCGCGAGTCGATGCCTTTAATCCAAAATCAATATTAAAACCATTCACGTAGTAGTCTATATTACAGTTTTTAATAATGACGTTTTGGATGAAACGGTTTTCTGTGCCGATAATTGAAAAAGCAGCAATGCGTGGTGCTTCTTCTAATTTATAGGCTAGCAAAAAGGTATTTCTTTGCGTTTTTCCTAAACCATTCAGTGTTGCGCCGTTACAAT
>NW_014599890.1:0-492 GCF_000485595.1 Priapulus caudatus | reverse complement strand
AGAGAGAGAGAGAGAGAGAGAGAGAGAGAGAGAGAGAGAGAGAGAGAGAGAGAGAGAGAGAGAGACAGACAGAGAGGGAGAGGAAGAAGGAGTTGGCGAGCTAGCAATATTCACAGAGCTTAGAGAGAGGGGGATGGGAGAGACAGAGAGAGAGGAAGAGAGAGAGAGTGAGAGAAAGAAAGAGGGAGATGGGCATAGCAATATGAACAGAGCGTAGCGGGAGAGGAAGGCGAAGGGGATGCTAATGAATAGTGGGAAATTTGCTGGCTATAGACGTGGGCGCGTAAGGCGAGAATGTTATTATCTCGCGAGAGAGCCACGTACGATATCATCAAGATCTAATAAACACCGTATTTAAACACACAGGTATTTATTAGCTCTTGATATCACATTTATTATGTATATATATATATATCAGAAGTAAATAATAGGAAATAGAATGGGGAATTATAGATCCCTATTATCTACTTCTGATATATATATATATATATA
>NW_014599889.1:0-492 GCF_000485595.1 Priapulus caudatus | reverse complement strand
TATTTTTTTCCCTGGCGCACACGCATGCAAGCACACATGCAAGAGCACAGGCACACATGCACACGCATGCACGCACACATGCACACGCACACGCACACGTGCACATGCACACACTAACGCACACACGCACACACACGCACACCCACGCATGCACAAACACACACACGCACACACACGCACACACACGCACCACGTTGCATCGCTCACTGTGCTAGACACGGCTTGAATGTCGCTGACGCGATACAGCAATAACTGGCCCCACGTTACGGTGACTCGACCCTAGGGCTTCACCGCGACCTTCATCACAAGGTCGTTAAGATCCCTCACCAGTTCAGCAGGGAATCCAGCTGCTGTCAGTTTCTCCACGTACTGCTGTCGCGTTCGCGTGCTGTTGTTTGTCACGTATAGTAGTCGCTTGCCCTGCAACAAACACAGGAACAGTTCTAGTGGGTCGATGTTCAAGTCGCACGTAATTGCGACGCACGAAAGACC
>NW_014599888.1:0-492 GCF_000485595.1 Priapulus caudatus | reverse complement strand
CCCTGGCTACGCCCCTGAATGGTGTCTATTTTACATCTAAGTAAAGAATAAATATACACTGACGAAATTATATATATATATATATATATAATAGATTAGAATAGAGTAGAGTAAGTAAAGTAGTAACCCTACTCTGTTGGTTGCACATTTCTATCTAGGTACCTCTGTATCATAATCGGTCAGTGTAAATCATCTGCAAAGAAGGTAAGTTTGCGTAATTTTCTCTATTTTTGTTAAACAGCTAGTGTGTCGGCAATCTTATTTCTGTCGATATATTGACAAATGTCAGACGTTTTTCGTGAGATCGGGTTGTAGTTCGCCGTTCAACAAATTCAGCCTTTTAGAAAAGATGATCATTGCATTTAATTTGTTTGCTAGTGGGTGATAGATAGATACAGTATGACTGTGTGTAGGCGTGCCTGCGTGTGTGTGTGTGTGTGTGTGTGTGTGTGTGTGTGTGTGTGTGTGTGTGTGTGTGTGTGTGTGTGTGTG
>NW_014599887.1:0-492 GCF_000485595.1 Priapulus caudatus | reverse complement strand
TCTCTTCTCTCTCTCTCTCTCTCTCTCTCTCTCTCTTCTCTTTTTCTCTCTTCCTTCTCTTTCTTTCTCTCTATGCCTCTCTCTCCTCTCTCTCGCTCTTTCTCAACTCTTTCTCTCTCTCAGTCTTTCCCTCTCTCTATCTCTGTCCCCACCTCTCTCCCTCCCCGCGCTCTCTCTATTCTCTTCACCCTCTCTCACCCCGGCAATAAGGACCACCTCACTAACAGCTCTGACCTCGCGAGCCTCCTATACCCCCCTCCATAACTAACCTCTCCCACACCTTGTGCCCTCCCGCGCCCCGCTCCCACAGAGCAAGGAAGCCACGAGTCAATGAAGTCATGTGAAGCTGTAACCGCATCCGGATGCGTGCTAATTAAGCCTGTCGCTGGGCGTGTCATGGCGCAGCATCAGTACCACCACCACGGCGGCGGCGGCGGCGGCAGCATCGCGTCGCTCTTTCGTTCAGTTTCGTCCTAATTACGAGATATTAGC
>NW_014599885.1:0-492 GCF_000485595.1 Priapulus caudatus | reverse complement strand
CACACACACACACACACACACACACACACACACACACACACACACACACACACACACACACACACACACACACACACACACACACACACACACACACACACACACACACACACACACACACACACACACACACACACACACACGAGCACCGTCAGCAGATGGTCGGACAGCAACGGCTGCAACCACGCCTTCTACCAAAATACGACGTCCGCCGCGCCTGCACACGCCGTGCTGCCCACAAGGTGGTCCTGTTGTGCTTATACATCGACAAGCTGCTGTTTTGTGCTCGTGTAAAGGCCGTGTAACGTGACCCTGATCGCTACGCGACTGCGGCGAAAGTCTCCCCCCCCACGCACCACTCTACACACGTACATATCACACACGCACGCACGCGTATTATACACGCACGCACGCGTACTATACATGCACGCACGCACGCGCGCGCACTTGCATGAGCCGCGAAGATACACAGAGACACACGCGCGCCCGCGT
>NW_014599884.1:0-492 GCF_000485595.1 Priapulus caudatus | reverse complement strand
ATATATATAATATAATATATATATTATGACATACATACATAGCATACAGTACCACTCCCATCACACTCACATACATACATACACAATACCCTACCGCGATTTACATAATTGAGCCATAACAATAATCATAATATCACTACATACATTACATACTTACATACATACTACATACATATCATCAACCATACATACAAATAATTACATACATACATAACATACATTAGCATACATTACATCACATACATACATAACTATCACATCATACATACATAATTTATATTTATATATATAAACAAAATGAAAGTATAGAATAAGGGTGTTTAATATTTAATTAACAAGCTTTCGAGATTACATCTCTTCATCAGGTCAACAGACATTGGAATAGAACCGTAATAAAAATACAATGCGTTATAGATATATACGAAAAGGAATAATTCAAACATTTCGCGCGTTGCCATGAACACGGATGACGAAAGAACACATGCACACATG
>NW_014599882.1:0-492 GCF_000485595.1 Priapulus caudatus | reverse complement strand
TTGGCTACTTCATTAACGACAACTGAAGGCTCGTCGCCACAATTTTTAACGATCTGACGCAACGGCTCTTCTAATGCACGCAATACGATTTTAACACCTGCATCTTGGTCGTGATTATCACCTTTAGTGCCTTTTATTGTACTAACAGCACGAATCAACGCAACGCCACCACCAGGAATAATACCCTCTTCTACCGCAGCACGTGTAGCGTGCAACGCATCTTCCACACGCGCTTTTTTCTCTTTTCATTTCAACTTCTGTGGCTGCACCAACTTTAATCAGCGCAACACCGCCAGCGAGTTTAGCAACGCGTTCTTGCAGCTTCTCTTTATCGTAATCGCTTGTTGCATCTTCAACTTGCTTGCGAATTTGCTGAACACGACCTTCGATAGCAGCCACTTCACCTGCGCCATCAATAATAGTGGTGTTTTCTTTACCCACTTCAATACGCTTCGCCTGACCTAAGTTTTCCAGCGTGACTTTTTCAAGTGT
>NW_014599881.1:0-492 GCF_000485595.1 Priapulus caudatus | reverse complement strand
GAAAGCGCTATTCGCACTGTTTGCGAGCCTATATTCCAACTGCCGTTAAAAGATATATCCTATGGTAAATTGTTACTACGCCTGTTCCAAACCGCACGACGTTTTAATATGGAAGTACAACCGCAATTAGTGCTACTACAAAAAACCTTGTTGAATATCGAAGGTTTAGGACGTGAGATCTATCCTGATTTAGATTTATGGCAAACCGCAAAGCCATTCTTACAACGACGCATGGATCAGCAATTTGGTTTTCGTTCCTTATTTAATGCCGCAAAAATCAATTTGCCTAAATTAATAGAACAATCCCCGCATATTCCCGTGGTACTGAATGAAATTATTCATCACATCCACAAACAACAACTCAAGCAAAAAAGCGAATCTCAACAGCTAGAACAATTACGCCATGAGATGAAGCGCCATAATCAAAAAATTATAATCACTATTGCAGGCGCAACACTTCTTATCACCGCCACTCTCAGCAGTTCTGCATTG
>NW_014599880.1:0-492 GCF_000485595.1 Priapulus caudatus | reverse complement strand
ATTTCGTGCTGCACGATGGCCCGCCTTATGCAAACGGCCATTTGCATATCGGTCACGCTTTGAACAAAACGATCAAGGACATGATCGTGCGTTCGCATCAAATGATGGGTTATGACAGCCGCTATGTTCCGGGCTGGGATTGTCACGGCCTGCCGATTGAATGGAAGATCGAAGAGCAATACCGCACAAAAGGCAAAGACAAAGACGACGTCGATGTTGTTGATTTCCGTCAGGAATGTCGCAAATTCGCCGAAGGCTGGGTCGATATCCAGCGCGAGGAATTCAAACGCCTGGGTATCATCGGAAATTGGAACGATCCCTACTTGACCATGGCCTTCCACGCCGAGGCAGTGATCGCTGGTGAATTCCAGAAATTCCTGATGAACGGCACGCTGTATCAAGGCTCCAAGCCAGTGATGTGGTCGCCGGTTGAGCAAACCGCGCTGGCCGAGGCCGAGGTTGAATACCACGATAAGGACAGCTTCACGATCT
>NW_014599879.1:0-492 GCF_000485595.1 Priapulus caudatus | reverse complement strand
ACTTAGTCAATTTTTAACTGCTCAGCAACGATTAAGATATTCTCAGGATTAGTGTGAATATGTGGATTGCCTTCAGCATGCACATCGCCCATGCTGCGATCTAGTTTTTCTGGCACATCATGCATCTCTGCATAATTAGCTGCTACAAAATTACCTAGCTTACCCAGTTGAATTTGCGAATTACCTGCTTTGCGTAACAACAATGGCAACCAACCTGCTTCTAATTCAGCACCCGTACAAATCAGTAAATCTGCTTGTCTAGCTTTTGCTATTAAACTAGGTCGCGCTTGTATGTGATGAGGGTCTTGTTGTGAAGTCGTTGCGCTATAAATATTTAGTTCATCCCCACCCAATTCAAAAGCTAAAGCAGCCCATTCGGGTTCACATGCAAACACCTTAAGCTTTGCTTGCGT
Source organism: Priapulus caudatus (assembly GCF_000485595.1). NCBI lineage: Eukaryota > Metazoa > Priapulida > Priapulimorpha > Priapulimorphida > Priapulidae > Priapulus > Priapulus caudatus. Next base: position 79 of record NW_014599879.1, on the reverse strand, counting down.
TGCTGAACTCACACTTATTACTAAAAGCAGAAATACAGTGCTAATAATGTTTTTAATCACACCCTGCACCCCTAATATT
>NW_014599878.1:0-492 GCF_000485595.1 Priapulus caudatus | reverse complement strand
TATGGGACTGGAAGGAAATCATTACCCTTTTCAGTCAGTCACACGCCATACTTAATGAGGATCTTGAAACCTTTAAGGTCAACAGTGCAATCACTTCAAACCTCCAACACATAAATTACACCGCTGCTTTTGATAAAATCAAAGCCTATATCGTTGCTGGAGATTGTTATCAGATCAACCTAACACAGCGACTCTCGGCAACCGCTAGCGGTGATCCTTGGTTAGCATATCAACAATTACGCACTTTAAATCCCGCACCCTATTCCGCTTATATCAATACACCTTTTGGACACATTCTTTGCTCATCTCCAGAACGCTTCTTAGCACTAAAACAGGGAATGATAGAAGCTAAGCCCATAAAAGGTACTAAACCAAGATCACATGATCCGATTGAAGATGCAAAACTTGCTAAGAATTTATCATTGAGCGCTAAAGATCGTGCCGAAAATGTCATGATCGTTGATTTATTGCGCAATGATATGGGGCGCGTAT
>NW_014599877.1:0-492 GCF_000485595.1 Priapulus caudatus | reverse complement strand
ATTTCTAGATGGAGTTTCTTGCTAGTTGAGCAATGTTCAGGCAGTTTTGAAGCAACAAAACACCCAAGGTCTTGAAGAAATTCTCATATGACATGTATGATATCTGCTTTTTCCCATACATAGTAGAAGTGAGATGAACACATCTCCATATAATGTAAATGTAAGCAACACTTACTTCAGTGCCATTGCTGTGGCTAGGTGGCAGCACCTGTACAGCGGTGAGAGCTTGTGACGTCTGCTGCTGGTTAGCGAGGGCTTTTTGCTGTATGTACGTCTAGCTGCTATGGACGACAAACATCCTGTAAGACTTACACCTTCGGCACAGATGGGTAGATATACGTGTAGTGTATGAGTATCAAATGGAGCAAGCATTCCAGTACGCTAGAGCATCATGGCACGTAAACGAATAGTCTACCGCCAAGTTCAGTTCTGTGAACACTAGATGCTGATTTAATTTATAGCAATCTCATTTAATCCGATGATGAAAGCAGA
>NW_014599876.1:0-492 GCF_000485595.1 Priapulus caudatus | reverse complement strand
ATCCATTTATCTGTACTTTACGTTCTCCTATATCTCTCGTTGTATCTCATCTCCATTTCCTTCATTTCCCTTCATCCCTTCATCCCCCCTGCCTCGCGCTCACCCTCACCCTCGCGCTCACCCTCACCCTCGCGCTCACCCTCACCCTCGCGCTCACCCTCACCCTCGCGCTCACCCTCACCCTCGCGCTCACCCTCACCCTCGCGCTCACCCTCACCTCTCCGCTCGTTCTCTCTATCGCTACCTATATTACACAGCTCGATAACATCGCGCCTTCCCTCTCTCACCGCTAAGATTGACGACTCGCGGTGTCTGATGAGCTACGACTATATAGTGTGGAGTGTCGCCGCAACGCTATTACTGCACGGAAACGTCGTATAGAGAAGAGGCAGCGGGTAGGCCAACGAACCAGAGAGAGAGAGAGACGGGAGAGCAGTAAGCCAGAGACGTCAGGCGTTTCCCGCCAATACTGGCCTCTAAGTAGCACTCTGG
>NW_014599875.1:0-492 GCF_000485595.1 Priapulus caudatus | reverse complement strand
GGGCTAGAATAACCTGTTGAGTCCTCGACGGCGTGTGTAGGAAGTGCCGCGGACAAATGGGGCTCAACACATTTTGTACAAAGTAGTGGAGTGAAATGTAATCACTTTGGCTAAGGTAATGCATGCGAATTCGCACAAGATGTCGCAGGTAGTAAGGACAACCCAGCAGGAGTTCAAGCGTCCTGGCTGTGTGTGAACATTTATGAGGGTCGGTGGGGGGCTGTTATATTTTGCTCGTGCCTTGTTTTTCTGAGCTGCTTGTTTTGTTGCCTCAGAAAATGCAAGCAGTGATTCTTGAGAAAAATCACATAAAACATTTTGGAGGTTAGTCCAACACACGCATGGCGCGAGAGGTTCTATTTTGGCCGGGAATGAGGAAATCCATTCAAGACATTTGCGACTCCTGTGGCATATGTGCACAGTATGGTCAGACGGCCCCCAAAGAACCTATGAAATCTTTGCCAATACCCACACTGTCGTGGCAGATGTTTA
>NW_014599874.1:0-492 GCF_000485595.1 Priapulus caudatus | reverse complement strand
GATATATTTCTACTCTATACTCTATGTATCTCTAATCTCTACTCGATATATCTCTACTCTATACTCGATGTATCTCTACTCTATACTCTATGTATCTCTACTCTATACTCTATGTATCTCTACTCTATACTCTATATAGCTCTACTCTATACTATATGTATCTCTACTCTATACTCTATGTATCTCTAATCTCTACTCGATATATTTCTACTCTATACTCTATGTATCTCTAATCTCTACTCGATATATTTCTACTCTATACTCTATGTATCTCTAATCTCTACTCGATATATTTCTACTCTATACTCTATGTATCTCTACTCTATACTCGATGTATCTCTAATCTCTACTCGATGTATTTCTACTCTATACTCGATGTATCTCTAATCTCTACTCGATATATTTCTACTCTATACTCTATGTATCTCTACTCTATACTCTATGTATCTCTACTCTATACTCATATATATCTCTACTCTATACTCTATGTAT
>NW_014599873.1:0-492 GCF_000485595.1 Priapulus caudatus | reverse complement strand
GCGAGTGGAGTTTTTTTAGCCGGACCGTGCGGCAGTAACGCGTGGGCGAGCGGTGCGCGGGGGCAGAGGGGGGGAAGGGGGGGAAGGGGAGAAGGTGAGAAGGGGAGGAAGGGAGAGAAGCGTGTACCTCATCAATAGTTAAGCGCCGCTCGCCGCTAAGTGGTCACCGACGGCGAAGAAAGAGATCGCTTCCCCCTTCCTCCCCCTCTCCCCCTCTCCCCCTCCTTCCCCCGCCACTCATGCGAGGTTGACGAGGAACACCGTTTGATGCTTAAACATACAAACAAAGGGCTGATTGCACGCGCTCGCCCCCCCGCGGGCCGCCACCGCTACCACCGCCACCGCTGCTGCTGCTGCTGCTGCTGCTGCCGCCAGCGTTTACAGCTGTAAAAATTAAATATGGATGAATGTAATTTAGAAATGGCATAATAATAAGTGGGGGCGATAAATCCATTCGGTGGTGGAGAAAGAGAGAGAGAGGGAGAGAGGGAG
>NW_014599872.1:0-492 GCF_000485595.1 Priapulus caudatus | reverse complement strand
TGCTCCACCTCCTCCTTCCCGCCACACCCCCATCATGCATCTCTGCATCCATGCCTCTCAGCAGCTACTCTAACAACCACAGACACGTTCCCATGTTTCCACAAGTTCGACTTAATTCCTAGTGAAAACATATTAAGCGCTCCCGGCTACGCACAAGTCACACCAGCTCTCCACATCCGGCGCACGCAGCGACATCTACCGACTAACAACACGAATGACGTCATCGAGGTACGTCACGGACGATGCGTCACGCACCGCACGCGATTATCGAATAATCACGTCATCGCGACACGTTACGTCACACGCGGAACGCTGTGACGTCACGATAGGCGCTGCGAGCGCTTCCGAGGTTCGTCTGCGAGCGACGAGACACGCGTCGTCGCATCGCCATGGCAACGGTGAAGGTCACAGCGAGAAAGGAGGCGGGGACAGTCAAAGTATTACAGCAGCTAAGAACACACAACACAACACAACACAACACGACACGACATG
>NW_014599871.1:0-492 GCF_000485595.1 Priapulus caudatus | reverse complement strand
AGCAGTATCAACATCGGTAACAGTAGCTAGCAATAGCAGCAGCAGTAGCAGTAGCAGTAGCAATAGCAGCAGCAGTAGCAGTAGGAATAGCAACAGCAGTAGCAGCTGCAGCAGTATCAATAGCAGCAGCAGTAGCAGTAGTTGTAGCCGCAGCAGTAGCAGTAGCAAAGTTGTAGCCGCAGCAGTAGCAGTAGCAGTAGCAATAGCAATAGCAGCAGCAGTAGCAATAGTTGTAGCAGCAGCAGCAGTAGCAGTAGCAGTAGCAATAGCAGCAGCAGTAGCAGTAGTTGTAGCAGCAGCAGCAGTAGCAGTAGCAGTAGCAATAGCAGCAGCAGTAGCAGTAGTTGTAGCAGCAGCAGCAGTAGCAATATCAGCAGCAGTAGCAGTAGTTGTAGCAGCAGCTGCAGCAGCAGTAGCAGTAGCAGTAGCAATAGCAGCAGCAGTAGCAGTAGTTGTAGCAGCAGCAGCAGCAGTAGCAGTAGCAGTAGCAGT
>NW_014599870.1:0-492 GCF_000485595.1 Priapulus caudatus | reverse complement strand
CTGTGGGCACAGCATACAAACAGATGGGCATCTGTTTGTGTGCTGTGCTTATCTGCTCCGTATGCTGTGCCCATCTGTTTGTATGCTGTGCTTATCTGTTTGTATGCTGTGCCCATCTGTTTGTATGCTGTGCCCATCTGTTTGTATGCTGTGCTTATCTGCTCCTATGCTGTGCCCATCTGTTTGTATGCTGTGCCCATCTGTTTGTATGTAGGAGCAGATAAGCACAGCACACAAACAGATGGGCACAGCATACAAACAGATGGGCACAGCATACAAACAGATGGGCACAGCACTGTGCTTATCTGCTCCTATGCTGTGCCCATCTGTTTGTATGCTGTGCCCATCTGTTTGTGTGCTGTGCCCATCTGTTTGTATGCTGTGCCCATCTGTTTGTATGCTGTGCCCATCTGTTTGTATGCTGTGCCCATCTGTTTGTGTGCTGTGCCCATCTGTTTGTATGCTGTGCCCATCTGTTTGTGTGCTGTGCCC